>NC_047055.1:85142171-85442171 GCF_011762595.2 Tursiops truncatus | reverse complement strand
TTACGTTAAAGTTTCCCATATAGACATTTATATAATTTTTCTTCTTTTATTGCAGGTTTTTTCTTTACATATTTAGATCCTTTTTTTCCCTCAAAGAATGGTTTCATGAATACAAATCCTTAATATAGTCTGTATCTTCTATCTCTTGGGACCAATGTGATTGTATGGTTATTGGTCCTGTTTTGTTTTCTTTTTTTCAAATAGATAAGTGACATGATTAGATGCTTATTTGGAGAATGGATTGATTGGAAGGAGGTGAGACTACAAGATTAGAAGCCAGTGAGAAGACTATTACAATGGTCCAGGTAAGAAATGATGAACAATTGGATTAAGACAAGGGCTACAGAGAGGTTTTTAGCAAGTAGAATAATCAAGACGTGGAATAACTTGGATTGAAGTGGCTTGAGGCAAGTGAGAAGAGTTGAGGGCAACACCTAGATTTATGACTTAGTTAACCATTATCTAAAGAGCAATATAGGAGGAAGAGCTGGGCTGGCTTTTCAGAATAAGCCATTTTCTGAAGTTCCTTCTTTATATTCATCCACAAACACTCAAGCTCAGACCTAAAGCTCAGTGTTGAATCTTTGTCAGTTGATTGCTTTACTCAAACCAAAGACTTTCTACCTTAGTATAAAACACTAGGCTAAATATTAAATTTCATGGAGATCACATTTCTTTTATGTGCTGAGAGCTCTTTCATAAATTAGAAGAATAACTTGGACCAGGAAAGAAGGAATAATGTCCTACACCATCCCCAGGGTAGTCCATAGGTGAAGGTTAAGTTTTCCACAAGAGGGCAGCATCACCTAATAAATTATGTCATTGAACGCCTCCTCCAATCCGGGTTGAGACGGAGAAGCTGAAAGGGTAGACAACGTAGGTTCTGGGAGCCATAGGACCTGCCACACCATGAAAACCAAAGGGCCCGATTATCTCCAAGGCCATAATTATAGCCACTCTTAAGTGACTGGTAGTGGCAGATGTCACCACAGCAGGGAGAAAGAAGACATGGAGCTCACCAAGGGAGGATGAGTGAGTGACACACCTGAACACTCTCATTCTTAGGACTGGTTCAGAAGCCAATACGGATCATGTCTACATTCCTTCTAAGTGCTGGTACCTCTGTATAACCAATATTTCTCAAGGGGCTTTATTTCCTGTCAGATCTTTTTCACCCCTAATGGTTTCCCAGCAAATCTTGTCTCTGAAGGTTAGGTTGCAAAGCACAATACAGTTTGATGATCTCCTTATTTCATAATGGTGTTTGGTTACCAATTATGCTTCTTTTATACCCTAGGGAAAGGAATGGGACTGAAATTCACTGAGAACCTATTATGTTAAAGGCATTTTACATAAATTGCCTCACTTAATCATCATCCTCCTATATAGGAACTATTATTTCCCATGTGACAGAACCAGGAAGTAGCATACATGTGTCTATCTGATTCTAAAACAAAAACTTCTAAATTCACCAATCTGCCCCTTTAAGAAGCCTTATTTAAAACCTAAACTATGACCTATCCAATACTGAGTCAGTGACAATGTGTCTATTGTATAAGACATTATTTAACATGTCACCTCTTACCTAGGTACATGGGCAGGCATGGCTTAGTCTTATGTAGCAGCAAGTAATATAATAAATCAATGGGATCCTATAAAACTTCACCCTCACTAACTCAAAATCTTTCCCCCTAAGTACTCTCTCCTCGGGATAAATCATTTGCATATAGAGCAGGAGAACAACGGAAAAATTAAAGATGGCTTCTGTGTTTCTGGCTTGGTTGACTAAGGGCATGGTGGTCCCAGTCACTGAGATAAGGAGCTTGCGAGGAGAAGAAGATGATGCATTAGGTTTTGAGCATGTTTTGTGTGAAATGCTTCTGAGACATCTAAGTATAAATGTCTAGTAGAAGTTGGTTATAGGGGTCTGGGGCATTAGAGATCTAGTCATCCACACACAGATGATAATTGAAACTCGGGGACCGGGTGAGATTTTCCATGGTATATTGATGAAATTAGAAAGGGTAGAACTAGGGGAAACACCAACATTTAAGGGATGGGCAGAGGAAGAGCAGGTGGTAGAGGAACCTCATTTTAAAAAGTGAACAGAGAGATAGAAAAAGAACAAGGAAATGGGGTATCTTGAAAGCAGGAGAGTTTCACAAAGAAGGGTGTAATCCAGAGCAACAATGTCAAACGCCATATGTAAGTCATATATGATAAAGACTAGAAATAACCCATTGACTCTGACAACTAGGAGGTAATACATATATTTTGACAGAGTAGTTTCAGTGGACTTCTGGGAGTCAAATTCAGACTGCAGTGGGTGGAAAGTTAAATGGTAGGTGAAGGTAGGTGAAGTAGAAACAGTGAGTATAGACTCGCCTTTTGAGAGACTGGATATGAACAAAAAGAAGAAGATGGGGCAGAAGCCAGAGGGGGAAGTATGAATACAGGAAGACACAAAATTTTTTCTAATAAAAATAATTAAGATGGAAAAACTTAGGCATGTGTATAACATAAAGGAAACTAACAGAAAGGGAGAAGTATGAGCTCCAGGAGTAGAGAACAAAGATACAGCAGCAAAATGAAAGGGAGACCTATGGTAAGCTCACCTATAGGTGGATGCTTTGGCAGCAGTAGAATGACTGTCCTTATCTTCCAAATATGTCCTTGTCTTCCTCCTGCTTGTGCCACTCTACTTACCTAGAAAGCTTTTCCCCTCCTGATGGTTTCTTTGTCAAATTCTACCTGTTTTTTAGCTTAGATTCTACCTCCTCTATGAAGTCTTACCCTAACCATCTCTTCTGACGTGCTTTCTCTTTCTCTTGAACTCTAATAGCAATTTCTGTCTGAACAATTCATTTGACAATCACCCTTCGCCCTGTGGAATCTCCTTTACGGCTTTCTTTAAAACAATGTATTGCTAATTAATCTGTCTTATGTGTATCTTTTCTCCCCTGTTAGACTGTACACTCCTCAAGGGCAGGCTTCCTGTCTTAGAGTTTGCCACAGCCTCCAGAGTGCCTACCATGGCTGGGAGTAGGATCTCTTTAAATCTATGTGGTTCAGCAGTGGCAGTCTTTTATGATGGAGGATACAGAAAAACACTGGGTTAGGTAGGCCCTTGGTGTGTATTGAGTCATTTAGTTCTCTCAAAAGCAAATGAGGAGAGTGAGTCTTTCAGAGGTAAAATAAATTTATGCAAGATGACATGGGTAGTATGAGATAGTGCCAGGATTTGAACCAAAGGCCCTTTCTCTTATGCCATTCTGCTTCAGTTGTCTGCAAAATTCTGTTCACATGAAACACCTCTTTCCTTGATATTGATAGAGACATGCCTCTATTGAGGCTTTTCTACCAACCAAGTGGTTTCAGCGGCTCCTGCACCTAATAGCAAATCTCCCTGTGCCTTACCTCCTGACAATCAGCTTGAGGATCCGGAAGGAGCCTTTGATGAGGATGAGGGCCTCTTGGCGGGAGCCATACAATGGTGTGCCATTGATATTCACCAGCTCATCACCAGTCCTCATCTTCTGCGACAAGGCTGCCTTGCCTCCATCTTCAATCTGTGTTGCAGAGGACAAAAAAGAAAGCAGGTGGTGAGGCGATTCCTTCCCCCAAATTCTACTTCCTGGCTCCTCCCAACTTCTGAGCCACAAATAGTCCTGGGGGATGGCACCAAGACCCTCCAGGGAGCAGCTAAGAAGCTGATTATAGGCCATTATTTACTGAAGGCAAATCTTGGGCAAGCCCTTGAGGAAGAAAACAACACAGATATAATGCAATCTGTGCCCTGGAGGAACCAACAGTCCATTTGGGGAGACAAGTACTTCTAAATAAGAAAACGATGTTCGAAGGAACTCCACAGTGTGGGCATGGAATAGCAAATTGTGCACACAAATTAGAGCCAGAAGAACTAGGATTCAGCAAAATGACCTTTGGCAAGTCCTTCTCTCTTTGGGCAGGTTCTGAAGTCTGACAAACTTGAGTGTGAATCTTGGCTCTAGTACTTCCTAGCTCTGTGACTCCAAGCAAGTTACCTAACATCTCCATGTCTCAATGGCCCCATATGTGAAATACAGATAATAAGCAACCCTACCTCACAGGGTTGTTAGTATGTGAAGGATCTGGGAGCAAGGGGTTGACTCTGAAGACCTTGAAGGTGGCTTCCAGCTCAACCTTCTGTGAGTGGAATTGCAAATCCAAAAGATACAAAGTAACTGATCATTTATCTATATCTCTTCAACAAGTATGTTGTTGACAGTGGGCACTGACCAAATGCTGGGAACATGGGTGTTCACTGTTCCACCATAGCCTACAGTATTTCCATTGGTCAAGGGCAATCTTGGCAGGAATGTAGTCAGGCTGGGGCGTGGGCATTGAAAGCAAAGGAAGAAATAATAGCCACTAGGGTAGGCAAAAGCAAAGCAAAGCAGAATGTTCCCCCAAGGATCCTTACTTACGGCTACTTTTGTATGTGACATTTCTTCTACTACAAAGGTGAGTTCCACCTATTGGAACATCAATTCCATCCATGGTGGTAGGAGTCATCTCATCCATCCATTAATCCATCCTCAAGATTTTGGTTAATTTCTAGTATGCAGGGGACAACGTGCTTAGTGCTAGAGATACAGAAATGAACAAAGTACACATAGCTCCCAGATTCAGGGGTGGGTTACCATCTAAAGTTCATATGTCCATGGAGCTGGGCAGGTGAAAAAAGGTCCAACCCACTAATGGAATCAGGAAGAGGTGTTTGTTTGTTTCTCTCAGAAGCAAAAGATTTGAGGATGATTAAACCATACAATTCTTAGGGAAAGGCAGGTCCTAAATGGCGCAACTAAGGGCTGGTCTTTGCTGCAGGTGTTTTTACATTTACTTCTACTCTTGTTCCAATCTTTCTTTCAGTCCTTTATAGCATCCCTCCAATCTATCCCCACACCATGTAAGTTAGAATATTGCTGAGCTTTAGGTTGGCCAGCTCATGTGCAATTTGGCAGATGAGACCTCCTGAGTTCAGAAAAATATGTTAATTCAGGATTTTAAAAATCCCATCAAATAAATTGAAATTCTGAGTTAAATCACAGACTGTTATTAAATTTATTGCTGCTAACCCAACAATTTTTTTAAATTAACCTTTGTCTGACAAATCATAGGTTAGCCAAGTGACATTGAATATATATATATACCTTTGTTCCAATACCTGGGCCACCACTCGAGACAAAACAAGCCAATATTGGTAAATGGGGAACAACTCTCAGCAAATTAAGTAGGATCACACTCTTATTTCCACTGTCATTATCATTATTACTTCACAGTCACTGCTACCAAAAGAAAAAGAAGAAGAAGCAAAGCGCTGTACTTGAATTTCAGAAGTTCTGTTTGAATGATTCATTCCTTTGGCATCCATGGAAGGCCCTCAGCATCAGGCAGGACTTTCAACAGGCATCATCAGCCATTTGAAAGGGCTTCCTTAGGCTAACAAAGAACCACAAACAAGAGTCTAACTAATGAATGTTAATAGATATTTCCTGTTGATGTACATTAGTCTTAATTCACTCTACCCATTTTTAAATTCATATAACTCAATTATCCATATTACTGTTAACCGTGGCAAGTCTTTCCTTCAATATGTATTGATATTAAGTACCACCTCAGGTTAATTAAGCACTTTGTTACATCAATAAGATTTGTTTATTCTAGACCAGAAAATGAAAGAGGGGTACCTTTTAAACTAAAATGCTTAATTATGGCTGCAGCAAAAGATCAGGCATTTTGCATTCCCTACTGCCACTTTGTTTGCCACTATCTGAATCCTTGCAGGGACTCTTTCTTGGACTATAGCCTCAAGCCAATTGTCCATGCCCCTTTTTCTGTTCCATGCCCTTTCTCAGTCACCAGCAGCATCACCTTCAGAACATGAATAATAATAACTCCATTTTAGCACAAGTTTGAGGGTTCGCAGACAACAAACCAGCAAATTATGGCACCAAATCCCAAAGTACAGACAGGTCCAGATCAGGAAATGAAACTCCATTTGGTTGAAGAGCTCTTGGACTATACCCCAAACTAGCCCTTTCCCAAACCCAGGGCATTTACTGAGCTATACAACAGATTCCTTCTTATTCCTCCTAACTTTTGGACTCTTTTAAAAAATATTGCTCACAGGTCTTCCTCCTCCCCCCTCCACCTCTAGATTCCTGGGATCCAGCATGTCTTCCATTTATTGTTTGGCATCCTGATAGCCAGTTCTCCAGGTCGATGGCTCAACCACATATTTGTTTATATAGAAGATAAAGCAGCTGTTCATTTTTCTAGCAAGGAAAAGGAATGAAAAGGAAAGGAAAGGGAAGGGAGGGGAGGGGAGGGGAGGGGAAAGGAAGAAGGGAGGGGAGGAGAAGGGAAGAAGGAAGGAAGGGGAAACAATATGTATATTCTCCTATAAAAGATTTTTTTCCCCTTCCCACTGTGCCACTCGTAACTCTGGCTGGGGCACAGAAGAGGTGTTAATCAACAAACATGTTGAGAATAACATGTCCTTCTTGAGAGGGCTGTATAGCATCATTTGATGCTGTCCATTCAGTAAGGCTGGTCAACTTTCCAGCTCTTCCTGAATCAGCCCTTCAGGGTGGCTTTCTTGTTTCATTTGAAGTGTTGTGAGTTCTCAGATTGGACCCAGACGCATTGGAATGTCAGTATAAACACACACCACAAAGCCCAATGTAAACGATGGTTAACTTATGTGTCATTTTGGATTATCCAAGTGATTGCTGGGCTAGCAGTGAGTGGTCCAAGTAATTGAAAATTGATTGCATAAAGGTCATATAGCCAAAAGCCAGCTGTTGCCTGGAAAGTTGGGAAGAGCTGATTGACCTTGGACAAGTCCCTTTCCCCTCTTTTGGCCTCTTTCACCCTTACTGGTAAAACGTGGGGGTCTGACTAGATGGTCTCTGACGACCTGTGGAGTTCTGACATTCAGTGACCTGTGTACAGTTAGCAAAGTCATGCATTACCATTCTGCTGACACAGATAATCCCACTGTGCTTTGCCTTCACCTACGTTTCACTCCTTCGAAACTAATCAACATCCATCTCTCATTTCCCTGTGGTCTTTATCCATTGTTTCAGAGTGGTCCATCAAGGTTTGAACACTTATAAAAGCACAGTTGGGACACTGAGAGAAAGAGATTCCTGAAGCCCCATTTTGTGCAAATGAGCTGATGAATTGGAAATTTTTGATGGATCTTCTATGAAGCACGAAGTGCTCTAATAACTGTCAACAAAGTGACAAATTGGCCGCTTGAGAGTAAAGGCAAAGGAAAATGGACCTAACAGTACTTACTGGCTTTCTAGTAGCTTTTATACTAAATAAAAGATACTAGCAGATACTTGCTTGGGTCTCTTGACTAAACTAGGAAATATGAGAAAGTGAAGGAAAGAAAAGTTAAGCCAGGTTTATCTTGGGGGAAAAATGCATCAGCAGGAGACATACCATCTGCAACAATAACCAGCAAGTATTGAATGCTTATTACAATAGTGTAAGAGCAGTATTAAAAGTCAATGGCATGATTGTGAATACCTCTGCTTGCTACAATAAATTTATTGGAAAAACTAGGCATTAACTGAAACTTTGTTGGCCAGTTCTAGGAGCTTCTGGCCAAATTATGCCACGGCGCATGTTCCGCAGGATGTTCCGGCATTCCACGGGTTCATCTGGTTGGCTGAATCCACAGATGCAAAATCCCATGCACAGGGGGGGCCACCTGTAAGGTACTTGAGCTTCCATGGATTTTGGTATCCACGTGGGGGTCTTAGAACCAATCTCTCACGGATACCTAGGGACCACTGTACCCGCCCGTTCTCCTACCTCCACCAGCGTGTCCATTGTCTAAGAAGGCAAATAACATAGTTAATTGTATGAATTGATTTTTTTTACTACATAAATGGAAAAGGTCCACCTAGAATACAATAGTTATATTGCTTTTTTAAAATAAGTATATCCTCTGAATGTCTTTTTATCACTTTTTGAAAGATTTTCAAGTTTTTAGTAACACTCCAGACACCAATTCAGCAATTTGGCCTTTTCTGGGGAATCAATAGAGAGAAAATGTAGAGATGGAGATAATCTGTCTTTGAGAAGTTTAACTTATTAGGAAGTAGGATCATCAAATAATAAAGTCTGTGCTTATTCTGAAACTTAGTTTGACTTGAACAGACCACAAGTTGGGGGCTGTTTCTGATCTGCCCTCTCTTACCCCATTGGTAGCCCTTAGAATCTGACCATGCTAGGAGAGATCAATCAGAGTGACCTGGAAAAGGGAGATACAGGCTTTGAAACCTCTGTGATCTCTTTCTTTGCCATGACTTTCAACGGTCTGATCCTGGGTTGCAGACAAACTGCCTGCCCTAACTTGTTTCTTTTAGCAACTTTCTCCCTTTAAAATTCCTCCCAAATTCCAAAGTAATCTAGATTTGAAAAATAAGAAATTGCTGTTCCTAATTTCATCTTCTCTACCTTACCCCAGCTTCCCAAAAGGCAAAACAGAAAACAAAAACCTCTCTCAAATAAATGAGAATTCAAAAACATCACCCAATTAAAAAGATGTAAGTAGGCATGGTTCTAAATAGTTAAGTCCTATATGGAACTAGACTGAGGAGGTGGACATCAAAGGAAAAGATATTCTTTACCTTACCAGCTAAGAATCCTACAAGGGGCTGCCCCAGAATGTTCAGTTCTGTGGATCACGCCCATCGGCTCTCTTGACCTTGGACCAAGGGAGCTATGCTGTGCCCCACAGTATGACCTATCCTTACAGACAGCTCCTTCCTCCCCAGCTGCTTAATTACCATCTATTTTACTAATCCTCACAAGGAAAGCTCTCTAAGCTCCAAATCATTAAATTTCCCCGGGGATTACCCCAAGTCAAATTCTAAGTATCTTTGCCAAAAAGTCAGTCCAGAGCCAAGCTCAGCTCTAGGAACTTGGTAATGAGAAAAGGGATAGGGAGTCAAGAGCACTGTACCCTACATCAGCGACCAAAAGCAAGTCTGTCTTTGCTCCTACCAAGTCAGATCAGTCTTGCTGTCTCTCTAAGTCAGGCAAGGGAGAACAAACACCACTGTGCAAGAGCAAACTCAGAGTTTCTTACATTATCAGCAAATATGCTCATTGGGGTACTCTTCACACTTTGTCAACTCTAGCCATTTGTTAACACTGAAGTCTTTTGCTGACATTAATGTTATCAGTGTTTGTCAAAAATGTTATTTAGCCTTTGGTGGTTTAGAACAGTAGTCTCCAGGGTGGATTTATATATCCCAGGCTATGCACAAATGATCTACTGGAAAGGGTGATAATGGAAGTTCTGTTTATATTTATCTAATTTTTAAAAAACCAAACTTTATTAGGGGGCTTCCCTGGTGGCGCAGTGGTTGAGAGTCTGCCTGCCGATGCACGGGACACGGGTTCATGCTCCGGTCCGGGAAGATCCCGCATGCCGCGGAGCAACTGGGCCCGTGAGCCACAATTACTGAGCCTGCGCGTCTGGAGCCTGTGCTCCGCAACAAGAGAGGCCGCGATAGTGAGAAGCTCGCGCACCGCGATGAAGAGTGGCCCCCCGCTCGCGCAACTAGAGAAAGCCCTCGCACAGAAACAAAGACCCAACACAGCCAAAATAAATAAATAAATTAAAAAAAAAACAAAATTTTATTAGTATTTAATATTGGTGGTGGTAGATTGTATCATCCATAAATAAAATTATGTATATTGGGGAAACATGCTCAAAACATTTTTACTGATATAAATTTTTACTAAAAATTTTTTGGCCAGATCATAGACTTCAATGAGAGGGCTAAAACCATAAAGCTTTCAGAAGAAAACATAGGAGAATATCTTTATGACCTTGAGGTGGGCAAAGTTTTATGGGCAGGATACAAAAAGCAATAATCATAAAAGATATAGTGTTATATTGGAGTTCATCAAATTAAAAAATAAGTTCATTTAAAATGTCACTGAAAAAGTGAAAAGCCAAGCCACAGATTGGAAACATATTCATAATACGTATATCTGACAGAGGACTTACATTCAGAATATAAAAAGAAATACAAATCAATTAGAAAAACACAACCAATTGGCAAAAGACTTGAACAGGAACTTCACTAAAAAGGTATGTACAGCAATATGAACTCCACATTTCTGGTGGGAGTGTAAAATTGTACAACCACTTTGGAAATCTGTGTACCTAATCTAGCACCTAGAAATTCCATACCTAAGTATCCCCAAGAGAAAGTAGCATATGTGTCCACAAAAAAAAGGACTTGATTATTCATAGCAGCTTTATTCACAATAGACAAAAACTAGGAATAATCCAAGACATACCTACACACAAAGTAGCACACTTCATAAAAATAAAGAAAGAACAAACTACTGATACATGCAACGAAATGGATGCCTAGCAAAATATTACACTGAGTGAAAGAGACCAGACTGAAACAATACATACTGTATGATTCCATTTTACTTAAAGGACAAGAACAGACAAAACTCATCTATGGTGATAAAACTCAAACTAGTAGTTACCTTGAAAGGGTGTACTGACTGTGAAGGCACATGAGCATAAGTTTCAGGGGTGCTGGAAATGTTTTACATGTTAATCTGGGAACTGATTACATGGAAATATACACATCTAAAAATTCACTGATGGCTTCCCTGGTGGTGCAGTGGTTGAGAGTCTGCCTGCCAATGCAGGGGACACGGGTTCGTGCCCCGGTCAGGGAGGATCCCACATGCCGCGGAGTGGCTGGGCCCGTGAGCCATGGCTGCTGGGCCTTGCGCATCCAGAGCCTGTGCTCCGCAATGGGAGGGGCCACAGCAGTGAGAGGCCCGCATACCGCAAAAAAAAAAAAAATTCACTGAGATATGTGTTTTTTATATATATGTATTATATATATATATATAAAATTCCTTAATTTAAGAAAGAATTTTAAAAATTAAGAACTCTACACTATACAGATTATATTTCTGAGGTAGGGCCCAAGGATTGGGCACTATTTTCACATACTCATAGCTTTAATCAAGGCAAAAACATCTCACTTAAAGGGTAAGTCTTTACAATAGGCCTATAATTTATGAATTTGCCCATTGTTCCACTGGGCTTTGAGACAGTATTCATCTGCTCTTCTTCCTACACCCACCCTTCCAATAAGGTGGATGATTTATGTAGGAAATAAAAATGAAGACAAACATTTTGTTTTCCTTACCTGCCAACTGGTAAAGATGAAAAGTGTTTTTTTAAATCACCAGCCAGTTTCTATCTTGACATATCATAAAACCGGAATCAATCCCTCATCTAATCTTGGAGCCATCCACTTCTGTTCCTCCTGTCTCTCCCAGATACCTCTCTTTGTCATGGTCCCTAGGGTTCCTGCTACCCACTCTGAGAAGCAGAACTTTAGGTCAGGCCATTGTCTCAGAGGCAACAATCTCTTATTCAGGTATCATTACTGCTTCCTACTGGATTACCTATGCTTCTTAGCTGTCTAATAAGCTATGAATTTCAGTGGTACAAGTGAGCAAAGAACCTTGCAAAGCTGATGTGGTAGAGGGAGTTCAGGGAGGACCGGGGTTGAAGAAACTTGACAAAAGGATATGGTAGCATGTTAAGGACTTTGCTCCTGACTTCTAGAAGCAGTTACCAGCAAGAGTTCACTGTATACAACCATGATATAAGCTCCCTTGTATAGGGTTAAAACATAAGTCTAAAACAAACCAGAAAGTCCATGATGCCACCCAGCATTAAGAGAGTACAGTATGCAGATCTAGCTGCTGAGCCCAGGGGGCTGAAAAGACAAAACAGTCTTTTATATACCACCTAATATAAAAACACTGTAAATAGGACACATTAATATATTGGCGTTTATGAACTGTGCATGAATGCTTGTAAGAAATGCCCAAATTAAAAATAAAAGTGGGTGTTACTTTTATCACCAGATTACTACACAGAGATGGAAATTATTCTTCTTGGATTAATATAATCTTTATTTCTCTAGTACCAACCTATTTTTGATGTTAAAACTATTCTTCAAGTTGATCAAAAGTGTCTTTTTAACTTTCCAGCTGAATGTGAATGGGTTAGATACAGCCTTCCAGCCCAAGAGAATGTGATTAACTATCTAGAATCTGAACCATCCCATAGCCAAGTTCACTCAATAACTCATTTCTGGTTCCCTGAAGCCATTTATTTATAACCCATTATGCAAAAAGCTAAAGACAGTTTCTAAAGAGTGCACATACCCCACATTAGTCATTTCTGACTAGAAAAAGACCAAAGGACTAACACCCTTCAGGGAAGGGACAAAAGGCTGCCTCTGGAAACCACTAGGCCAGCTCTACCGCCTGGAACCCACTTGTCCAACTTCCTAGGCACCTGTGTGCCCTCTACCAGACGTGGACCAAGGGGTTGCAGCGGGGTGGGGGGGCGATGGGGGGCTTGCTTCCTATTGCCCACAGCTGGGCCCCTGCATTCTGCTCCCAGAACATTGTTTGCCTCTGCCCAGGTCCCCTTCCCCCAGCAGTGATTTGAATCTTTGGTCTTCACTTAGCCCTTGGAACAGTATTAGATAAAGAGGGAGGAAAAGAGGCATTTAATTTCCTCTCATCCTTCTGCATAACTGCTACCAAAGCAAACAACTCCCACAGAAATAACCTACCAAGGTATATATACATGTTGCAAAGGGAATAACAATACCATTCCTTACTGACCCTAGGACAGATCCAATTTTAAATTAAACCGGCACACTTGCCGCTGCTTTCACATAGTGCTGCAAATCTGGGAACAAGTAAGCCACCCATACTGCTGTGTTCCAAGCTACTGTCCTGTTCACGTGATGGCTGAGAAGTGACATACCATCTCTTTTCCGCTCAGTGAGATGCGTCAATAACAGAAAACAAAACTGAGTTTCCACAAATGAAAAAACCTAAAGGGAGAGAAAATGTACTCAATTGTTCGTGTGTTAGTGTTGGATAGGGACTCTTACATCAGAGCACATTTCCCTTTGCAATGCCAGGATTTGTTGGGGAAGAAAATAAGGAGGAAATAATGGGCATTTGAGTTCAAGGTCTGAGGAATCAACAAGGGTAAAGCAGTACAGAAGCCTTTCTCCTGATTAGCAGGCTTGCTTTTCAGGTTAAGGCTCGATGAAAAGAAATAACCAAACTTTTACCTCCTGCCCTACTCACTCCCCCACTTAAGATTTTAAACACAAAGGCAGAGCCCTGCCCCTTCCCCTATGATGGTTGACCCTTCTGACAGTGGACTCCACAAACCTAGGCACTGAGGGTGTTTCTCATAGCCAAGGTCACTCTGGTGCTTTTCCTCCGCCCTCCAAGCTTTCTCCAGCCCTCCCTAACCATTTCCCTTGTGTACACACTCACTCTTCCATCCCCACCTCTCTCTCCCCCAAGAATTTGAGCTTTCATTCTCTGTTTTAACCCCCACATCCACCCCCCTCCGCCAGTGCCTCTTCCTGGGTTTCTTATGGGTAAATATCAAGCAGCCCTATCATTAACATCTGGCACTTATGTTTACTAATTGAATCAGAGAGACCAAGGAATGATTCTTACAGTGTAAATAGCAACAGATTAGAAGCCCTACACAACCTGGCTATGTCTGCCTTTCTGGTCTCATTTCCTACATGTACTGCAGTCATACCAAACTTTCTGTTCTTCAGAGAGGTCAAGCCAATCCTCACCTCAGGACCTTTGCATTTGCTGTTCTCTCGGTTGAGAACATTCTTTCTTAGATCTTTATGTAGCTCCTTTCATCATTCAGTTATCAGCTCAAATGCCACCTCCTCAGAGAGGCCTTTCCTGACCACCAATATCAAGTAGGTTCCTTCTTTGTTTCCCCCACCCCAATCCCCATCATTCTCCATCATGTTACCTTGTTTTATTTTCTTCACAGAATTTATCATTTTGCATTATTTTATTTATTCCTATATGTGTTTACTTTCTGTCAGGATACTTGCATTATAGTGGGAGAGAGAGTCAGACAATGTCTTTTTACAGTTCTATCACTGGACCTAGGAAAACAAACGTCTGTATTGAGTACATAGTATTTGCTCAATAACTGTTGAAATTAGAATTAGAAGGGACCTCAGGATATCGCCCCACTCATTTGCCTGATTCTGGACAAATAACATTATTTTCACTTTTCCGATCATGTAACTGAGGTTCAGGGATGTTACGTGACTTGCCCAAGATAGAGAATCTGTTAGGCTTCAGATATTTTCTTCTGCAAGTTTTGTGACAAAGCAGTTTTGTTCTCCATGGGTATATTGCTAGTCATGATCCTTAACTAGAAACGCAGAGTTTTGGTTAAAGAGGCACTTTAGGTTTCCAAGCCTTTTAAAAAGCATTGTTATTATTGGCTCAGAATTATTATCCTTTGAGCTAAACATCTCCTCTTTTTCTTTTTTAAATAGATCTTTATTGGAGTATAATTGCTTCACAATACTGTGTTAGTTTCTGTTGTACACCAAAGTGAATCAGCCATATGCATACATATGTCCCCATATCCCCTCCCTCTTGAGCCTTCCTCCCACCCTCCCTATCCCACCCCTCTAGGTGGTCACAAAGCACCGAGCTGATCTCCCTGTGCTATGCTACTGCTTCCCACTAGCTAACTATTTTACATTTGGTAGTGTATATATGTAGATGCTACTCTCACTTCGCCCCAGCTTCCCCCTCCCCCTGCGATGTCCTCAAGTCCATTCTCTATGTCTACATCTTTATTCCTGTCCTGCAATAGGTTCATCAGTACCATCTCCTCTTCTTGGTGAGTGCCCAGAGGTGAATGCTAGACTCTTAATTTGGTGGGAGGAATGAAACTTTTAAGTAAATTTAGGTGCATGGCAACAATACCTTGTATCCATATATGATTCTGCTTAGTTTGTAACATTCCCAGCCTTAGGAAGTTAATTCAAAACACACACAAGCCCTCACAAACAGACGTGAACACTGAGAGATTTAACTGCTCCCAGCATCTGGGAATTCAAAGTAACATCTACTCCACCTTCCTGTGTACAGAAATTACAACAGGCTCTTTCAGTCTACCATCCCTGGAAATTTTAAGAGCAAATCCAGACGATGGGCATAAACCAAATTCTAATTTGATTTAGTGCTTAGTTAACCAATTCCCTCAGACCCCTAAAAAGGTGTGTGTATGGGACCCTCACCAATGTTTGAATGTAAGTTAGCCCTGACCCAATTTCATGTGACTATAGTTCCCTCCTTAAAGGCCATTTGTTCAGTGTTTAACTAAGTGTGATTTAGTGTTTATACTTTTGTGAGGTTTTTCATATAAACATATTCACAAGTCTGAAAAAAATCCTTTGTGAAGCCAGGATTCCTGATTTGGGTTTTAGAAAATATGGCCGTCATGATATGACTTTTAAAAAGTTTAAATATCTGTAGTATGCATTCAGCACTAATGGATAATAAGTGATAGGGAAGTTTTGTCAGGTCTGATTCAGATTACCTGTGGCTGCTGTGAATTATATGGAATTACAAAGAGTTTAATGGTTCTCTGGCAATTTGCCTTGGCTCAGTGCCAAGGCAGCTAATGCTTCAATCAAGCTGTTCTCTCCACCCCCACCCCAAGACAATTTCTGTTCCTAAGTCTTTAGTGTATCTGTGATGAAGCCTTCAATGACACTCTCATACAAATGCCAACTTCTTTTTTTTTTTTCTCTGTTACTTTCTCTTCCTTCTTTACGGCTGGGTATATTAACTGCTCCTATAGCTTTGCTGAGACAAACTGCCTGGCTAGCATTTATGAAAAGGAGAGCTTTTAAGGTTTTATTAATAAGGAGGGGCCAAGAGTGAGAAGATGAGAACAGGACAAGTATCAGTTGGCCCTATGCTTTTCCTGTGCAGCGCCATCAGCTAGATCTGTTTCATTCTGATCAGCAGAGGCCCTGAACCCACCCTACAGCGTGACCTAAAACAGCACATGAACAGCTCAGTAATGCATCCCACCGAAGGCATGTAACCCCCCTGACAAAGAGAGTCGTTTCATGTGGCAAGTTACCCTCCTCTCTTTAAGAACCAAACTGGCCCTGAGGCTGGGATTCTGCCACAGATCTGGCATCACTTTCACAGAGTTGGTGCAGTGGACAAAGGCCAAGTACACAAACAGAGGCCAGACAAGTCCTCCGCAAACTTGCAAAAAAAGGCATGTCCAACCCTGAGGTGCAATCATCCGGTAGATAGCAAACATTCCAGATCCAATCTCTCTCACAGATCCCTGTTCACCTTTGTTCCCCCAGCCTCTCCTAAACCTCACGTGGAGCTTCGGCACTAGCACCTCCTGCTCTTTGGCTAATGTGATTCCTAGACCCTTTGCCCAACTGATTCCAAAGTCACATTTACTGGCCATACTAAGGAGAAAGCTTATTTTAAGAGACTAGCTGCCATAGAACCAGCAGGAGGGAAGGGCAGAAACCACAGGATTCCTACTCTGTGCTGATTGCCACTAACTCATTTCAGCTGCTAAGGGGAGGCCCTGTTGGGGGAGCTGGGAGAGGAAATGGGTTCCATGTACAGTCCACTTTAAATTGTTCACAATTGTGTGCTTGAAAATAGTCTCTACTAAACATTTAGCATGGCCATTAGCACAAGTCATAAAGCTTTAGGCTTTGCTGCACTGTTGGTCCAAACTGCCTAAGCTGCTTCCCCATGGCAAAGATGATTAAACGGTTGGCAAGTCAGATACATGCAGGAAGGATAAAGGAGCTCCAAGGATGGTTAAACCTGGGCCCAGGAAGGATGGTTTAATGACTTTTAAGCCATAAAGAATGTAGAGGGTGAGGACCAGCTGTTCTCAATTTTGATTGAAAGCAGAACAAGGGAAGAGAAACTGAAATCACAATGAGAGGGACTGATGTTAGCAAGAAGGAAGAACTTCCTGCCAGAGAAAGTAGGTAAATATTAGACTGAGTGGTTGGTCAATGAAGGATGTGGAATTTCCTTCTTTGGAGTGGCTCTTCTGTCTGGGCTATTTCTGTGTGGTCCTTCCAGAGGGCGGGGGAAGGAGGAGAGAGAGGCAGCCAGAGGTCCAATTCAGTCCCTCTCAGCACTCAGAATCTCATATTCATAACATTCAAGGATCTGTAACAGGGATCACTGAGAGACGCTTGTCAAAAAAGGAGCAACAAGCAGCTTGTTGCTGATCTCAGATGTTTAGATTTACCCCAATTCTTTAGCCCTTTCTATGAGCCAAGCTTTATGCCCTGGCCGCCACAATCTCAAGAAAGAAGGGGAAGACTTGCTTTTGGCTCCCCAGGGCACCTAAGCCATGCATATGGGAACAATATTTTTTGAACCCAGAGCAGGACATGGTCTGCCAATTATATTTATGGGGACAAGAGGATATAATATGTGAAATCAGAGCTGTCCTAGGAAATCTGGTACGTATGGTCTCCGTAGCCACATATTATCTCTTTCTAAGGGTCCCAACACAGGAGGGAGTGAAAACTGTGCCATGTGGTTTAAGGCCTGGGTTCTTTCCTTGTCTGCAGAAAGATCAGTTAGGAGTGTGAAGAAGCCAGGGTCATAATAAGCCCAGTACAAACTGAAATCCCTGCTGTGGAGGTTGGAGAAAGAAGTAATGTGTATGTCTTCTCCAGTATCCCCTGCCAATTCTAAAACTTAGTAGGAACAGGCACACCCTATACAGTAGTGTAGTGTAGGGTGTGCCTGTTCCTATTTATTGTGTCCAACTATAAACAATACCATAAGGTTATAGAGGGGAATAATGCAGTCTTGTACAAGAGATCCTATTCATTCATTCATTCAAGTAGTGGTCCTCAAAGTGTGGTCCCTGAACCAGCAGCACCAGGGTCTCCTGGGAGCTTGTTAAAAATGCCGATATTCCGAACCCACCGTAGGTGTACTGAATCATGAACTCTGAGGGTGGGCCCCAGCCATTTGTGTTTCAATCCCTCAGGGTGATTCTGATAAACTCTAAATTGTGAAAATTCCTGGATCAGAAGTCCTAGAGGTGATGATCCTATTGCCCACCAGCAACAGTACTATTAACCAAAAGGACCAAAGCCACAGGCATGTTTGGTAGGCCCATCAATATCTCTGCCAGTTCAGCCTAAATGCCTTTCACAATCCCCAGATCATAGAATAGCCTGACTCTTACTACATACCAAATTACTCGAAGCCTGGGTTTCAAGGAGGTAACCCTGCTTATCTGTTCCAATAGGCCTCTTTCAAATAGGGCAAAGGACCTTCGGGTTTCTCATTTAGATCCTACTCAGGCACACACACTCCTTTGGGTGTCCTATGTATATTTCAACTCTTAGCCCTGATCTGAGTTTCAAGGAACTGACTAGAGTTCACTTTGACCTCCAAACTGGGAACGTTTTATCTTTAGCAGCATTACTTTTACTTTTAAAAAAACACAGATGAAAGAGTCCCTGCTGAAAAGAGCAGGCCCTTATACATTACTGACATTAAATTACAATAAAATAAAACAAATTATTCATTGTTTCACTTCAGTTTAAACTGATAAAGTTAATAGCCATAACCAACTGGCAACCTTTCACAAATGTTTGCTTGAAAGGAGAAGAAGTGCTTCCAGGTGAAATTTATCAAAGTAAAGGGACCTGAGGACCAAATCCTGTTAAGTGCCACCTGGTTCACTCCCAGAGCATCAGTCAATGAAGGAAAAGCAATCTCAACACATCCTCCCAGTTAGAATCACTGACGTCTACCTTTCAGTGGAGTTGCTGGTTCAGTTAAGGAAGCTGTACAGCACAGTTAAAAGCAACATATGTAAAGAAAATTTCTGTGTTGATGATAACGTTCTATATATTGATAGGGGTTTGGGATACACAGGTGCAAAGTGTGTCAAAACTCACCCAATGGTACACTGGAGATTTGTATATCTCATTGTATGTAAATGTTACCTCAAAAGAAAAAAAGAGGAGATTGGTTCAAGATGGCAGAGTAGAAGGACGTGCGCTAACTCCCTCTTGGGAGGGCACCGGAATCACAACTAACTGCTGAACAATCATTGACAGGAAGACACTGGAACTCACCAAAAAAGATACCCCACATCCAAAGACAAAGCAGAAGCCACAATGAGATGGTAGGAGGGGCACAATCATGATAAAATCAAATCCCATAACTGCTGAGTGGGTGACACACAAACTGGAGAACACTTATACCACAGAAGTCCACCCACTGGAGTGAAGGTTCTGAGCCCCACGTCAGGCTTCCCAACCTGGGGGTCCAGCAAAAAGAAGAGGAATTCCTAGAGAATCAGACTTTGAAGGCTAATGGGATTTGATTGCAGGACTTTGATAGGACTGGGGGAAACAGAGACTCCACTCTTGGAGGCCACACACAAAGTAGTGTGTGCATCGGGACCCAGGGGAAGGAGCAGTGACCCCATAGGAGACTGAACCAGACCTAACTGCTAGTGTTGGAGGGTCTCCTGCAGAGGCGGAGGTGGCTGTGGCTCACCGTGAGGACAAGCACACTGGCAGCAGAAATTCTGGGAAATACTCCTTGGCATGAGCCCTCCCAGACTCTGCCATTAACCCCACCAAAGAGCCGGGTAGGCTCCAGTGTTGGGTAACCTCAGGCCAAAAAACCAACAGCGAGGTAACCCAGGCACACCCATCAGCAGACAAGCAGATTAAAATTTTACTGAGCTCTGCCCACCAGAGCAACACCCAGCTCTACCCACCACCAGTCCCACCCATCAGGAAACATGCACAAGCCTATTACATAGCCTCATCCACCAGAGGGCAGACAGCAGAAGCAAGAAGAACTACAATCCTGCAGCTTGTGGAACGAAAACCACATTCACAGAAAGACAGAAAACATGAAAAGGCAGAGGGCTATGTACCAGATGAAGGAACAAGATATAACCCCAGAAAAACAACTAAATGAAGTGGAGATAAGAAGGCTTCCAGAGAAAGAATTCAGAATAATGATAGTGAAGATGATGCAGGACCTCAGAAAAAGAACAGAGGCAAAGATCGAGAAGATGCAAGAAATGTTTAACAAAGACCTGGAAGAATTAAAGAACAAACACCTAGAAGAATTAAAGAACACACAAACAGAGATTAACAATACAATAACTGAAATGAAAAATAGACTAGAAGGAATCAATAGCAGAATAACTGAGGCAGAAGAACGAATAAGTGACCTGGAAGACAGAATGGTGGAATTCACTGCCGTGGATAAGAATAAAGAAAAAAGAATGAAAAAAAATGAAGACAGCCTAAGAGACCTCTGGGACAACATCGAACGCAACAACATTTGCATTATAGGAGTCCCAGAAGGAGCAGAGAGAGAGAAAAGACACAACAAAATATTTGAAGAGATTATAGTCGAAAACTTCCCTATCATGAGAAAGGAAATAGCCACCCAAGTCCAGGAAGTGCAGAGAGTCCCAGGCAGAATAAAACCAAGGAGAAACATGCCGAAACATATAGTAATCAAATTGACAAAACTTAAAGACAAAGAAAAATTATTCAAAGCAACAAGAGAAAAACGACAAATAACATACAAGAGAACTTCCATAAGGTTAAGAGCTGATTTCTCAGCAGAAACTCTACAAGCCAGAGGGAGTGGCATGATATATTTAAAGTGATGAAAGGGAAGAACCTACAACCAAGATTACACTACCCAGCAAGTATCTCATTCAGATTTGATGGAGAAATTAAAACCTTTACAGACAAGCAAAAGCTAAGAGAATTCAGCACCACCAAACCAGCTCTATAACAAACGGTAAAGGAACTTCTCTAAGTGGAAACACAAGAGAAGAAAAGGACCTACAAAAACAAACCCATAACAATTAAAAAATGGTAACAGGACCATACATATCGATAATTACCTTAAACGTGAATGGATTAAATGCTCCAACCAAAAGACACAGGCTTGCTGAATGGATACAAAAACAAGATCCATATATATGCTGTCTACAAGAGACACACTTCAGACCTAGACTGAAAGTGAGGGGATGGAAAAAGATATTCCATGCAAATGGAAATCAAAAGAAAGCTGGAGTAGCAATACTCATACCAGATAAAATAGACTTTAAAATAAAGAATGTTACAAGAGACAAGGAAGGACTACATAATGATCAAGGGACCAATCCAAGCAGAATATATACCAAATATAAATATTTATGCACCCAACATAGGAGCACCTCAATACATAAGGCAACTGCTAACAGCTATAAAAGAGGAAATCGACAGCAACACAGTGATAGTGGTGGACTTTAACACCTCACTTACACCAATGGACAGATCATCCAAACAGAAAATTAATAAGGAAACACAAGCTTTAAATGACACAACAGACCAGAGAGATTTAATTGATATTTATAGGACATTCCATCCCAAAACAGCAGATTACACTTTCTTCTCAACTGCACATGGAACATTCTCCAGGATAGATCACATCCTTGGTCACAAATCAAGCCTCAGTAATTTTAAGAAAACTGAAATCATATCAAGCATCTTTTCTAACCACAATGCTATGAGATTAGAAATCAATTACAGGGAAAAAAAACCACAGATACATGGAGGCTAAACAATATGTTAGTAAATAACCAAGAGATCACTGAAGAAATCAAAGAGTAAATCAAAAAATAACTAGAGACAAATGACAATGAAAACATGATGATCCAAAACCTCTGGGATCTAGCAAAAGCAGTGCTAAGAGGGAAGTTTATAGCAATACGAGCCTACCTCAAGAAACAAGAAAAATCTCAAATAAAGAATCTAACCTTACACCTAAAGGACCTACAGAAAGAAGAACAAACAAAACCCAAAGTTAGCAGAAGGAAAGAAATCATAAAGATCAGAGCAGAAATAAATGTAATAGAAACAAAGAAAACAATAGCAAAGATCAATAAAACTGAAAGCTGGTTCTTTGAGGAGATAAACAAAATGGATGAACCATTAGCCAGACTCATCAAGAAAAAGAGGGAGAGGACTCAAATCAATAAAATTAGAAATGAAAAAGGAGAAGTGACAACAGACACCACAGAAATACAAAGCATCCTAAGATACTACTACAAGCAACCCTATGCCAATAAAATGGACAACCTGGAAGAAATGGACAAATTCTTAGAAAGGTATAACCTTCCAAGACTGAACCAGGAAGAAACAGAAAATATGAACAGACCAATCGCAAGTAATGAAATTGAAACTGTGATTAAAACTCTTCCAACAAACAAAAGTCCAGGACTAGATGGCTTCACAGGTGAATTCTATCAAACATTTAGAGAAGAGCTAAAACCGACGCTGCTCAAAATCTTGCAAAAAATTGCAGAGGAAGGAACACTCCCAAACTCATTCTATGAGGCCACCATCACCCTGATACCAAACCAGACAAAGATACTACAAAAACAGAAAATTAGAGACCAATATCACTGATGAATATAGATGCAAAAATCCTCGACAAAATACTAGCAAACAGAATCCAACAATGCAGTAAAAGGATCATACACCATGATCAAGTGGGATTTATCCCAGGGATGCAAGGATTCTTCAATATATGCAAATCAATCAATGTGATACACCATATTAACAAACTTAAGAAGAAAAACCATATGATCATCTCAAGAGATGCAGAAAAAGCTTTTGACAAAATTCAACACCCATTTATGATAAAAACTCTCCAGAAAGTGGGCATAGAGGGAACATACCTCAACACATTAAAGGCCATATACGACAAACCCACTGCAAACATCATTCTCAATGGTGAAAAACTGAAAACATTTCCTCTAAGATCAGGAACAAGACAAAGATGTCCACTGTCACCACTATTATTCAACATAGCTTTGGAAGTCCTAGCCACGGCAATCAGAGAAGAAAAAGAAATAAAAGAATCCAAATTGGAAAAGATGAAGTAAATCTGTCACTGTTTGCAGATGACATGATACTATACATAGAGAATCCTAAAAATGCCACCGGAAAACTACTAGAGCTAATCAGTGAATTTGGTAAAGTTGCAGGATGCAAAATTAATGCACAGAAATCTCTGGCATTCCTATACATTTCATCCTATGATGAAAAATCTGAAAGAGAAATTAAGGAAACACTCCCATTTACCATTGCAACAAAAAGAATAAAATGCCTGGGAGTAAACCTACTTAGGGAGACAAAAGACCTGTATGCAGAAAACTATAAGACACTGATGAAAGAAATTAAAGATGATACAAACAGATGGAGAAATATACTATGTTCTTGGATTGGAAGAATCAACATTGTGAAAATGACTCTACTACCCAAAGCAATCTACAGATTCAATGCAGGTCCTATCAAATTACCAATGGCATTTTTTACAGAACTAGAACAAAAAATCTTAAAATTTGTATGGAGACACAAAAGATCCTGAATAGCCAAAGCAGTCTTAAGGGAAAGAAATACAGCTGGAGGAATCAGACTCCCTGACTTCAGACTATACTACAAAGCTACAGTAATCAAGACAATATGGTACTGGCACAAAAACAGAAACATAGATCAATGGAACAGGACAGAAAGCCCAGAGATAAACCCACGCACCTATGGTCAACTAAACTATGACAAAGGAGGCAACGATATACAATGGAGAAAAGACAGTCTCTTCAGTAAGTGGTGCTGGGAAAACTGGACAGCTACATGTAAAAGAATGAAATTAGAACACTCCCTAACACCATACACAAAAATAAACTCAAAATAGATTAAGGACCTAAATATAAGGCCAGACACTGTACGACTCTTAGAGGAAAACATAGGCAGAACACTCTATGACATACATCCCAGCAAGATCCTTTTCCCTCCTAGGGAAATAGAAATAAAAACAAAAATAAACAAATGGGACCTAATTAAACTTAAAAGCTTTTGCAAAGCAAAGGAAACTACAAACAAGATGAAAAGACAACCCTCAGAATGGGAGAAAATATTAGCAAACGAATCAATGGACAAAGGATTAATCTCCAAAATATATAAACAGCTCACGCAGCTCAATATTAAAAAAACAAACAACCCAATCCAAAAATGGGCAGAAGATCTAAACAGACATTTCTCCCAAGAAGACATACAGATGGCCAAGAGGCACATGAAAACCTGCTCAACATCACTAATTATTAGAGAAATGCAAATCAAAACTACAATGAGGTATCACCTCACACCAGTTAGAATGGGCATCACCAGAAAATCTACAAACAGAAAATGCTGGAGAGGGTGTGGAGAAAAGGGAACCCTCTTGCACTGTTGGTGGGAATGTAAATTGATACAGCCACTATGGAGAACAGTATGGAGGTTCCTTAAAAAACTAAAAATAGAATTACCATATGACCCAGCAATTCCACTACTGGGCATATACCTAGAGAAAACCATAATTCAAAAAGACACACGCACCCCAATGTTCATTGCAGCACTATTTACAATAGCCAGGTCATGGAACCAACCTAAATGCCCATCGACAGATGAATGAATAAAGAAGATGTGGTACATATATACAAAGGAATATTATTCAGCCATAAAAAGGAACAAAATTGGGTCATTTGTATAGACGTGGATGGATCTAGAGACTGTCATACAGAGTGAAGTAAGTCAGAAAGAGTAAAAGAAATATCGTATATTAACGCATATATGTGGAACCTAGAAAAATGGTATCGATAAACCAGTTTGCAGGGCAGAAATAGAGACATAGATGTAGAGAACAAACGTATGGACACCAAGGGGGGTAAGTGGCGGGGGAGGGGGGTGGTGGTGTGATGAATTGGGAGATTGGAATTGACATATATACACTAATATGTATAAAATGGATAACTAATAAGTACCTGCTGTATAAAAAAATAAAATTCAAAAAAAAGAAAACTATGAACAAGGATAAATGATATGCATGTTGAAATGTTTATAGAGACCTGTACTGATGTCTTCAGTTTACTTTGAAGTGCATCAGAAAATAATAGGGATTGATGGATGCAAATAGGGAATCAATAAACGGACAGATATGTGATCAAATAAATATAACATTAATAATAGAATCTAAATGATGGGTATTTGAATGTTCAATGTAAAATTCTTTCAATTGTTCTGTATGTTTGAAAAATTCAGTTATAAAATGTCAGAAACACATACCAACAGGCCCAAAAGTTGCTCCTGGATATAGCTCTCTAAAAGACTGTTCATTCATTTATTCATTCCATAAACAATATGCATGAGCTGAGACTCTACTGTGTGTTAGGCATGAGTTCAAATCCTGGGTCTGCCATTTAGTAAAGGTTTGAACTCGGGCAAGTCACTTCACCTCTCTGAAACTTGCCTTCTTATCTGTTCAGTAGGGAGAATAATAACTTCACTAATTGGTGTGAGAAAGGTGAGGTGTTCCATTTTCAAGGCCAGGCCCATGCAAGTGGTTGCTTCTGGCTTTTGCAAGTCCTCCAGCTGGTTTGGGGCAACAAGGAGGCTGGCTGTGTCCACTAGGAAAGTACTGTCAAACTGTGGGCCTGGGGAAGTAACTTGAGAACAGGCAAGTGGGTAAGTACCTCAGGAGGTAATAAAGCACAGAGCCGGCCAAGGAGCAGAAACCCGGGCCTGAAAAGCTGTCCAGGAGTGTGCTTTATGAGCCTCTGAACAGCAGAGCTCTCTGGAGCACAGGAAACCGTGCATCAAAAGTGCAGCAGGCTTTCTAGTGGCCAAATCCAATCAGGCTCTAATTAGGCTAAGTTTTAGGAGGCAATAGCCTTGGGCAGCAAATATCTTTACACAAGAAAGTGGTGACATATAAGGCTTTGTCACTGAGACTCAACATCTAACCCTGAAGTCTTGTTCAAGGATTAGATTCTTTTTTTTAATTTTTATTTTTATTGAAGTATAGTTGATTTACAATGTTGTGTTAGTTTCAGGTGCACAGCAAAGCAATTCAGATATATATATATATATATATCTGTATATACACTTCTTTTTCAGATTCTTTTCCATTATAGGTTATTACAAGATATTGAATATAGTTTCCTGTACTATACAGTAGGTCTTTGTTGTTTATCTATTTTATATATAGTAGTGTGTATCTCTTAATCCCATACTCCCTCCCTACCTTTCCCCTTTGGTAACCATAAGTTTGTTTTCTGTCTGTGAGTCTGTTTCTGTTTTGGAAATAAGTTCCTTTGTATCATTTTTTTACATTCCACATATAAGCAATATATGACATTTGTCTTTCTCATAAAAAAGAAAGAAATAATGCCATTTGCAGCAACATGGATGGACCTAGAGATTACCATACTAAGTGTAATAAGTCAGACACAGAAAGACAAGGATTAGATTCCACAGGCCTTATATACCCTCTCTCCACAGCACAACCAGCAGGTTCAGGGAACTGATAAGGTTGATGAAAACAGCACGTGAGAAAAACTAAAAGATTGCCTTATATTTAAAGGATATTTTGTTGTTTTTAAAATGTATATAAACCCTTTATGAATACAGTTTTAGTTTAAGGTATGTTAAGACAGCAACATAGGATAGAGAATTGTAACTTTTATGATAGGATATGTGAGGCTCTTCAGCCAAATAATCTTTTCTGAAAAAGCTGATACACATGCCCCAACCAGTGATTAGAGGTCCAATCTTCTGCAACCCCCAGAGGATATGCTACAGCAGATCATGAAGCGACTTAGGAGGATATTGTTCTGTCAATGAGAGTCAGTGTTCCATGACATTTCTTGAGGCCCCATTATGCATGGAGATGCTTAGGTTTCAGACTGTAGATGTGGACTGGAACCTCTAGGGAGCATATGTGGTGGGTTAACCACAACATATGGAGACGAGGGAGGAAAGAATTCGTCACTCCATTGTTTTCTACAGACTCTACTCCTTAGTTTGCTCCTCAAGTATAAAGTAAGAAGGCTGTTTGGGGGGCACTGTTATATAGTTATCTATGCCAGATGGTTCTTTTCTTACCTTCTTATTGCTTTATAAGCTCCCAACACTACTCCTATCCCTTCCCTGTGTAGCCTGGATAGGTTAATAACTCCTACGTACTCCCAGAGCTCTCTACACTCACCTCTACTGTTCCGTGCACTTACCACATTGTACTGAAGTTGTCTGTTCGTGAGTCTGTCTCCTCTGCTCTACTGGGAACTCCCCGAAGACAGAGACTAGGTCTTTCTCATATCTGTTTCCCCAGCACCTATGGGTGCTTAGTAGATGTATGTTGGACAGTTTGGGGGAACTTGAGGGTATTAACTGAGTTTTATTTTAACCTTGTAATCTAACAGTACCTTATACACAGTAGGTGTTCTATGTATATCTTCTCTGATAAAAGTAATTTTTAAAGGGCTTAAAGATATATGGTACTGTCATACAGAGTGAAGTAAGTCAGAAAGAGAAAAACAAATACCATATGCTAACACATATATACGGAATCTAAAAAAAAAATGGTTCTGAAGAACCTAGGGGCAGGACAGGTATAAAGATGCAGATGTAGAGAATGGACTTGAGGACACGGGGAAGGGGAAGGGCAAGCTGTGACAAAGTGAGAGAGTGGCATGGACATATATACACTACCAAATGTAAAATAGATAGCTAGTGGGAAGCAGCCGCATAGCACAGGGAGATCAGCTTGGTGCTTTGTGACCACCTAGAGGGGTGGGATAGGGAGGGTGGGAGGGAGACACAAGAGGGAGGAGATATGGGGGTATATGTGTATGTATAGCTGATTCACTTTGTTATACAGCAGAAACTAACACACCATTGTAAAGCAATTATACTCCAATAAAGATGTTTTAAAAAAAGATATGTGGTACTTTATTTGGCTTACCAAATGCTTTCGCATTATGTCACATGATCCCCACCATGAGCTTGTTAGGAACCAAATCAGATAAAACAATTGTCATTTGACATGTAAGGGAACTGCCTCACAGCAGTTAATGGACTTTTGCAAGGCCACACAGCTAATGTGAACTCAGTGGGTACTCTGAATCTACCCTACTGCTCTACACTGCCCATGTTTCTCTACTATCTATAAAGATGGAACTGAGAGTGTTGGATACCAACATGGTTTCCTGGACTTCCTAGTTATTAGATTCTTCTCTCTCCTGCTGGACAAGAACAAGGTAACCCTGGTACATGCTGACAGTCATTATGAGCAGCTGAATCAACCCATCTTGAAGCCTACCCGTTCCCTGGACTTCCTGTTATGTGAGATAATTTCCAGTTACAGTCAGTTTCAGTTACTTGCAGCCTAAGCATACCTGATGGATGAGGCTTATTGACTAAGTGCTTTGAAGATGGGGCCCAGCCATTCTCCCAGCCTGGTCTTCTCTACAGTCCTTACAGTTTGGCTGGCTACAGTGGACTATTCTTGTGGGAGTGGGGAAGAAAGGTTGTCAGAGAGGTTCCTGAAACAAGTTAGCTTCTTGCTCAAGGGACCACCAGTTATGAAGCCATGTTAATGAAGCAGAAGCTGGCAACAAAATCAAGAGAGATGTAATGTATTCTCCACCCCAACCCCACAAACTGGTATCTTCCCTGGCAGTGCTGGAGGAGAAGGGGCAAGAACATTTACATCAGTTCCAACAGATAGGCCTCAGGCCCCCCTTAGAGAGACTGCAAGCCAGCATCTCCCCAGAAGTCAGTGGTCTACAATTACTGACATTAGGACAGCAGTTTTCACCCCAAAATCCCAAAGGGCTTTACAGCACTGTCAGTAAGAGAAAGTTCCAGAGACATGACTGTACGTCTCAATTCTATTAAGCATTCATTGTGTGGTTGAGACACACTCTTGAAATATTTCCATTTTGCAGTAAGAGAATGGAAATAGTATTTGCTCTTTCCCTCCAACTCAAGGATATTGGAAATGTGAATAACATTCAGGATGTATGTAGTAAGACCAGGAAAGTGCCTTGCATCAGCTTCAGGTCTGGACCCTGGAGTAGTTTAGAGGATTACAAACAGAACAGTTCCATCTACCAGCATTCTCTATGTTAAGAAACAAGCATGTATTGAGTGTCTACTACTATGTTCTGGGTTCTGAGCTAGGCTATGGGACTACATGATGGAGTCACTGTCTCTGCCTGCAAGAAATTTCCAATACAGTGAGAGAGACAGGTGTATCAATCCAGACATGGAATATGAGAATTTCAGTGTTATTGCCATCTGTGGGGAGAACTTGTGAGAGATGAGGCCAGAAAAATGATCTGGGATGAGATGAACCATGAATGCAGAGAGAATCCTCAAAATATTTAAAAACCAGAACATCAACTTGAGGATATGGGGAGGGGGAAGGGTAAGCTGTGACAAAGTGAGAGAGTGGCATGGACATATATACACTACCAAATGTAAAATAGATAGCTAGTGGGAAGCAGCCGCATAGCACAGGGAGATCAGCTTGGTGCTTTGTGACCACCTAGAGGGGTGGGATAGGGAGGGTGGGAGGGAGGGAGACGCAAGAGGGAAGAGATATGGGAACATATGTATATGTATAACTGATTCACTTTGTTATAAAGCAGAAACTAACACACCATTGTAAAGCAATTATACTCCAATAAAGATGTAAAAAAATAAAAATTAAAAATAAAAACCAGAACATCAGGAGCACTGACCAAGCAGAACAGATGCAGATCAACACACGAAACAGTGTCCTCCAGGCTCCCTGCTGTGCTGGGCACTATCCCTTTAGTTGCTGGGTCTAGCCGAGGTTAAAAATGGGTCCAGGAGTGGGGAACAGGGCAGAAGGAGGGATCTTGAGGGGACAAAGAGGAGCAGCTGGTATTAAAATATTCCACAATTTTAACAAGAGGTGTGACTATATCAGCGTCCTGCTTCAATGTCATGTGAAGGAACATGTATGTTACCTTGTGGGAATCCAGGAGCCCAGGAATTCCATGTGGGTTGGAAAGGGCACTTTAGCAGCAGTATGGAGGATGGACTGGATTGGGGCAGCATGCAGCCAGGGAGACAAGTAGAAACGCTTTGCAATACACCAAGGAAGATAGATAACAGGGCTTACTGCAGTGGCAACAGGGCATGTATTTCTGTAAGCATGTTCAAAGATGTTCGCACAAATCCCCATCTCTATATACCACCTTTGCTCCTAAGAGTTCTCCAGTCTTTTGCTGTCATGGCTCCAATATCCTAGCCCATTGCAAGCTTATACATACAAACACATATATACACAAATACATACACGTGTACACTTGTGTGACAGGCCCTGTTTAAGTATACACACTCAACTAGTGGCTGGCAGGCTATAATTATGGCAAGTAAGAGGCCTGCCAAGAAAAATTCATTTAAATATTGAGGTCATCCTATTCCCAGATGCAGGAGAGTGGTTGCAGTATAAACATCTACCTTCATGATACCAGCCTATGTTATGGATCGTCCTCTCTAATTTTCCAAGCATAGTCACACAATTATCTCATTTGTTTTCTTAACAATGGTCCTGGGAGGTGGATAGGACTGGTATTATTTAGTTCCAATGTATAGATAGGGAAACTGAGGTTTGGAAAGAAGGTCACTCGTAATGGGTCGGTGGTACCACTAGGACTAAGATGCCTTCTGCCTCTTGTCTCTGTTTTGTTCTTCTGCCTCTGTCTCCTGTTTCTCTCAACCTTCCATGTGGTGGCCTCCTTCAGAATAATTCCTGATCATTCTTGCTCCCACGTCCTGCAAACAAATACTAATTCTAATGCACATTGCTAAGAGAGTACTGTGGATGACTCAGAGTCTCCAACCCTATCCTCCACGGCCCTGCTCAAGTCTTACCATGCCCTCCAGGAAATCTGCCCTGGGACACCAGTTCAGTAACCTCAACTCCTTCTCCTTTAATATTTAGTTTGTATTATTGCCTTAGTGCTTTCTTTATTCTCTCCTGTTGTGTTCTGATTTCTCCATCTGTGACTTCTGGTTCCCTGGCTTCTTTTTTCTCCCTGCCTAGCACAAGGCTTGGCACACAAGGGAACACTTAATAAAGCATTGTTAATGAATAGCTGGATCCAATAGAGCCTTACTCTGGCATTGTAATGCCTGAAATTCCCAGTTCACAACAAAGCACTCTGAATGTGTGTGTGTGTGTGTGTGTGTGTGTGTGTGTGTGTGTGTGTGTGTGTATCCATGCACCACTCATCCAGTGACCCTGAGGATAACTAAATCAATGCCTTCAAAGTGCAGCATCAGCACATAGTTATTGTACATTCCAGTAGGAACTGAAGCAAGGCAACTTTTTTCCCTCTAATTTTTTAAAAAATAAATATTGCTCTGGTTCCAAGTGGTATATTTTTGACATCTTGTGTACATTTCTGAAATAGAGTCCAGATGAGAAATGAGCTCGTGTATGTCCATCTCAACCGGAGAACAGTAGATTCCTATTCATGGACAATTTCATTTCTGAAATCCCAATTGCGGAAAAAAGCCTAGGGAGCAGGTTGCAGGAAAGAACGAGGCCAACGTGGAGTGACTGCTTGACAATCTCTTTGAGGCTTGAGGACAAGAGCAGGGCATGAGGAAGAGAAGAAAGAGGCACTAAAATGTTACCCTCCCCTCTCATACCTGCCCATTTAGATTTCTAAGGGACATGAATGGGAAGGCAGCTGATGGCTGCTCCCAAGCGGGCAGGATACTTGCAAAACACCCTTTAGATATGAGGGTGGCCAAAGGCAGGTGAACCTCAAGAAGAGAACTAGGTAAAGCAGGTCCCAGAGAACACCACCCACTAGTTTGCATGGAGGGAAATGCCTCCATAGAGTCCCAACTGAGAATGAAGGAATAATTTTTCTACCTCTTTTATAACGTGTAACATTGCCCAAGTACCTACCATGTACTAGGTACTGTTCTTGGCACTTATAAACATCAACTACTTTGTACTGTTGGGATTCACATTCTGATTTTACAGGTGAGGAAACTGAAGCTCAGAGAGAAATTAAGTCATTTACCTGTCATCACACAGTCTGGCTGACTGCATATTCTGGGTTCTTTCCATTGCACCACTCTGCCTTCCTCAGGTATATTCAGTGAGCTCTGGCAACAAGAAAAAAGCTGAAAACCACTCCCAGTGAGCACTTGGTCTTAAATGATGAGTGAGACATCGTCTAATGGAGAAAAAGAGGAAAACGGTATTCATTCCTGGCTGAAGGAATAGCAGATGCAAAGGGGCCGATGAAGGAAAGAAAAACGCACATTCGGGAAAATGGTAAATAGTTTTGTGGGGTTACTTGAGAGTGAGTACAGGTGATGAAACACGAGGCTAGAGCAGTTGAGGCCAGTTTATAAAGGGTCTCATCTATCATGTTAAGGAATGTGGTTTTCTCTCTGAGGAGATAAAAAATACTAGAAGAGAGGGAGTAGAGATCACACCTCTGTTTTAGAAAGAGCACTGAGGCAGCCATGTGGGCAGACAGTTCGGAAGAGGCACTGACTGGCTGCAGGGAGACCAAGTTGGGAACGTGTGGTAACAGTCAAGGCGAGAGTCAGGGTCGTGAAACAAATGGAGGCCCAGCTCATAAAATGCTGCCTCCAGAACAGTCATTGCAAGTCAGCCTCAGTCTAACTTCAAAGCTTGGATTCCAGGCTTTGCAGTATCTACCCCCACAGCCCTTAAACACTGCGTGTGTTGCTTTGGCCTCAAAATTAGTAACAAGTCTTGTTTTGTCCCTTGGGGACTTGCCATTTGTCTCCATCTTCTAAGCTGGTGGCTTTGTAGCTCCCCTGAGCCTAGCCTAGCCCAGCAGTCTGGTGAGGGAGGAGAGAAGTCAGGTAGGCTCCAAGCAGAAAGGGCCCTGATGAACACATGTTTCACGTTCCCCACATTGCATGGCAATTCAAAACCAAACCCTATGGGATTGTTTTCTTAAAGATTTGGGATGGGTTTGGGGCTTCTTCTCTTTTTTTCTTTTTCTTCTTTTTTTATTATGTGTGTTTCTGGACTGCAAATATTTCCTCTGTCCTTGAGTTAAGTAATAGCAGAGGGTGAGAGAAAATGAAAATTTGCAGCAATGCAGAAAAGATGTTTCTGGAAAAGTCCAGAGGAGGGAAGGAAATCCAGTGTGGGGGCTCATAGCAATGTTCAGAGAAGGCCACAGAATGTGGCTGTGGAGGGGTGGCAGTGGGGTTTCCGCTAGGGCAAGTGTATAGAAGTCAGGCAAAAGCCTACCTAAGGGACATGGCCCCTGACATGCAGGCTAGTTGCAGCCCTTGGCTCCTCTGCAATCAGCACTCAGATTGATTTTGCTCTGGTCATCAGCAGCTGTATAGCACCAGCACAGCCTGCAAGGTGTGGGCTCTTCCTGTTAACTATGGAAATTAAAGCACTAAAATGAACCAAAAGCACTTTACAGGTAAAGGCAGCCAACAATGCACTCCTCAGAAGCCCATGCTCCCCAAGAACTGGAGGATCTTACAAAAACCTCCCAGGCTTCCCTCTATATATAACTGTACAATTCTGAAATGGAGCCTAGATGAGAAGCCAGGTCATGTGTATATCTCTCCCAGTCTGAGAACAGTAGATTCCTACTCATGGACAACTTTATTCTTGAAATTCCAATTGTATAAAAAAGACTAGTGGAAAATACATAACTAACAAGGACCTACTGTATAGCACTGAGAACTATACTCAGTATTTTTTAATAACCTATAAGGGAAAAGAATCTGAAAAAGTATATACACATACATAGAATTTATACACACACACACACACACACACACACACACACACACACACACACACACACATATATCTGAATCACTTTGCTGTACACCTGAAACTAACACAACATTGTAAATCAACTATACTGCAATATAAAAAAAGACTAGTGGAACAGGTTTTATTTTATTTTCCATCTCACTCCCTTTCTATCATTTCCCTTAAGATATAATGAGAGAGCCTCCCTGGCGCAGCGCACTCCCCACTGGCCGCAGCCTGACACGCCACGCGGCCCCCCAGTCTCCCTGGCCGCCTCCCCCAGGCATGGCCCAGGGCCTCGCCTCACTATGGCAGCAGCACAGCACAGCACCCTTGACTTCATGCTCGGCACCAAAGCTGATGGTGAGACCATTCTGAAAGGCCTCCAGTCCATCTTCCAGGAGCAGGGGATGATGGAGTCGATGAACACCTGGCAGGACCATGGCTATTTAGCGACCTACGTAAACAAAAACGGCAGCTTTGCCAATTTGAGAATTTACCCGCATGGATTGGTGTTGCTGGACCTTCAGAGTTACGACGGTGATGCGCAAGGCAAAGAAGTTGACAGTCTTTTGAACAAAGTAGAAGAAAGAATGAAAGAATTGAGTCAGGACAGTACTGAGCGGGTGAAGCGATTACCACCCATAGTTCGAGGAGGGGCCATTGACAGATACTGGCCCACTGCAGATGGCCGCCTGGTTGAGTACGACATAGATGAAGGGGTGTATGATGAAGACTCACCTTGCCAGAACATTAAAATTTTACACTCAAAACAATTTGGAAATATTCTCATCCTCAGTGGGGATGCTAATTTGGCGGAAAGTGATCTGGCGTATACCCGGGCCATCATGGGCAGCGGCAAAGAAGATTACACTGGCAAAGATGTACTGATTCTAGGAGGCGGAGATGGGGGCATATTATGTGAAATAGTCAAACTGAAACCAAAGATGGTCACTATGGTAGAGATTGACCAAATGGTGACTGACGGATGTAAGAAATACATGCGAAAAACATGTGGTGATGTCCTAGACAATCTTAAAGGAGACTGCTATCAGGTTCTAATAGAAGATTGTATTCCAGTACTGAAGAGGTACGTCAAAGAAGGGAGAGAGTTTGATTATGTGATTAATGATTTGACAGCTGTTCCAATCTCCACATCTCCGGAAGAAGATTCCACATGGGAGTTTCTCAGACTGATTCTTGACCTCTCAATGAAAGTATTGAAACAGGATGGGAAATATTTTACACAGGGGAACTGTGTCAATTTGACTGAAGCCCTGTCACTCTATGAAGAACAGCTGGGGCACCTGTATTGTCCTGTGGAATTCTCGAAGGAGATCATCTGTGTCCCTTCATACTTGGAATTGTGTGTATTTTACACTGTTTGGAAGAAAGCTAAACCTTGAAAATCAATTTCCCCTAATCATGTGTGCTGCAAATAGCCTTCCTGACCTTCATATGCTGTACATGACATCGAAAGGAGTCAGGCAATTAATTGTGAATTCCTTCAAGTTTCCTTTTTTTAATTATATTTTAATTTAAAAATCAAATGGAAAATGTATATTTTGATGAAATAGGGTGTTATTTTTTTGAAGGATGATTAGACAGCACAGTGAAGGCTGCTAAATGCACTGAACCTCTAGAATGTGATTTTTGTTTTTGTTTTTCTGTGTGGGCTTCTTTTGTTTCTGTTTTGGTAGACTTCGAATTTGATTGTTTGGAGGAATGAACATCATTGTTTTCTTCTGGAGGGAAGCTCTTGACGGGAGTTTCTTTTCCCCCCAAATTGACATAGGTATTAGAATTTGGTGCTTATAAGGAAAGACTTTAAAAAATGAATAGCAATGCTTCGATTAAAATTACAAATGAGAAAAAAAAAGATATAATGAGAAAGTACAGCTGAAGTCTTCCGACAATGTGCAGCATTTAGGGGAACAATTATTTATAATTTTTAATGAATAGCTTTGTTGAGATACAATTTGTATACCATAAAATTATCATACCATAAAATCCACCCATTTTAAGTATATTTCAAAGGTTTTTAGCACATTTATAGAGTTATGCAGCCATCACCACATCTAATTTTAGAACATGTTCATACCCCCAAGAAAGAAACTGAGCTCATATTCAGTCAGTCCATGTTCCTACCCACAGTCCTAGGCAACCACTAATCACTTTGTGTCTCTATAGATAACCCTTTCTTATAAATGGAATGATAAAATGCATGGTCTTTTGTGCCTGGTTTCTTTCACTTAGCATGTTTTTGTGGTTCCATCCATATTGTGGCATGTATCAGTGCTTCAATTATCTCTATTGCCAAATAGTATGCCATTATATGATGTATAACAGTTCGTTTATCTAGTCACCATTAATGGACATTTGGGCATTTCTGCATTTTGACTATGAGGAATGATGCTGCTAAGAATATTCATGTATAAGTTTTTGTGTAGACATATGTTTCCATTTCTTTTGGGTAGATATCTAAGAGTAGAATTGCTGGATCATATGGTAATTGACCATAGATGTATGATTTTATTGCTGGACACTCAATTCTATTCCATTTATCTATATATGTCTTTCCTTATGCCAGTACCACATTGTCTTGATTACTGTAGCTTTGTACTAAGTTTGAATTTAAGAGGTGTGAGTCCTCCAACTTTGTTCTTCTTTTTCAAGATTATTTTGCCTAGACAGGGTACGTGCAATTCAATATTATTTTAGAATTAACATTAAATGGATATGAATGCATGAATGAATATTCAGCTTGTCCATTTCTGGAATATCTTCAAATCAATCAATATGAAAAACCACATTAAGAAATTGAAGAGTAAAAATCATATGATCATCTCAGTAAATGCAGAAAATTCTTTTGACAAAATCCAAATCCATTTATGATAAAAAAACTCTCAAGAAAGTAGCTATAGAAGAAACATACCTCAACATAATAAAGGTCATATATGACAAGCCGACAGCTAACATCATACTCGATGGTGAAAAGGTGAAAGCACTTCCTCTAAGATCAGGAACAAGATAAGGATGCCCACCCTTGCTGCTTTTATTCAATATAGTATTGGAAGTTATAGCCATAGCAATCAGACAAGAAAAAGTAATAAAAAGGATCCAAATTGGAAAGGAAGAAGTAAAATCATCACTGTTTGCAGATGACATAATACTATATATAGAAAATTGTAAAGATACCACCGAAAAACGACTAGAACTCATTAATGAATTGGGTAAAGTTGCAGGATACAAAATTAATACCCAGGACTCTGCTGCTTTTCTATACACCAACATAAACTAGCAGAAATAGAAATTAAGAAAACAATCCCATTCATAATTGCATCCAGAAGAATAAAATATCTAGGAGTAAATCCAACTAAGGAGGTAAAAACCTATATTCAGAAAATGACAAGGCACTGAGGAAAGCGATTTAAGATGACACAAATACATGGAAAGATATACCATGCTCGTGGATTGGAAGAATTAGTATTGTTCAAATGACCATACTACCCAAGGAAATCTACAGACTCAATGCATTCCCTATCAAAATACCAATGGCATTTCTCACAGACCTAGAACAAGTAATTCTAAACTTTGTACATAAACACAAAAGACCCCTAATAGCCAAAACAATCTTAAGAAAGAACCAAACAGGTTTCAAACTATATTACAGAGCTACAGTAATCAAAACAGTATGGTACTGGCACAAAAACAAAGAGATAGATCACTGGAACTGAATAGAGCTCAGAAATGAACCCACACTTAAATGGTCAATTAAGTTATGACAAAGGAGGCAAGAACATACAATGGGAAAAAGTCTCTTTGATAAATGATGTTGTGAAAACTGGACAGCTATAAGCAAAAGAATGAAAATGGGGCACTTTTTTACAAAAATAAACTGAAAATGGATTAAAGACTTAAATTTAAGACCTGAAACCGCAAAAGTTGTAGAAGAAATCATACACTTATGCTCTTTGTTATCAGTCTCAGAAATATTTTTTTTTTGGATCTGTCTCTTCAGGCAAAGGCAACAAAGCAAAAATAAACAAATGGACCTATATCAAACTAAAAAGCTTTTGCACAGTGAAGGAAACCACCAACAAAACAAATAGGCAGTGTACTGAATGGGAGCAGATATTTATAAATGAAATATCCCATAAGGGGTTAATATTCAAAATATATAAAGAACTCACACAACCCAATAAAAAAAAAGGTGATTAAAAAATGAGCAGGGGATCTGAATAGACATTTTTCCAAGGATGACATATGGCCAACAGGCACATGAAAGATGCTTAACATAACCAATCAAATCAACATGCAAATCAAAACCACAATGAGATATTACCTCACACCTGTCAAAATGGCTATTATCAAAAAGGAGAGAAAAAAGAAGTGCTGGAGGAGATGTGGAGAAAAGGGAACCCTTGTGCACTGTTGGTATGAATGTAAAATTGTTTGGCCACTATGAAAAACAGTATGGAGGTTCCTCAAAATATTAAAAATAAAACTATCATATGATCCAGCCGTTCCACTTGTGGGTATTTATTCAAAGAAATTGGAGACACTAATTCGAAAAGATATGTGCACCCCACCCCATGTTCACTGCAGCATTATTTACAATAGCCAAGATATTGTAAGTGTCCATTGATAGATTAATGGATAAAGAAGATGCTTTTGCGAATATTTTCTCCCAGTCTGGTGGCCTTGTCTTCTCATTCTCTTGACAATGTCTTTTGCATAGCAGAAGTTTTTAATTTTGAATGAAGCCCAGCTTATAAATTATTTTTTTGATGGATCATGCCTTTGGTGTTTTATCTAAACATTCATCACCTTACCCAAAGTCATTTAGGTTTTCTTCTATATTATCTTCTAGGAGTTTTATACTTTTACATTCCACATTAAGTCTATGATCCATTTTGAGTTAATTTTTGTGAAGGGTATAAAGTCTTTGTCTTGATTTTCTTTTTTTTTTGCATGTGGATGTGCAGTTGTTCCAACACCATTTGTTGAAAGGACTATCTTTGCTCCATTGTATTGCCTTTGCTCCTTTGTCAAGAAACAGTGAGCTACAATATCAATAAAACCCAAAAAAACCCAATCCAAAAATGGGCAGAAGACCTAAATAGACATTTCTCCAAAGAAGATATACAGATTGCCAACAAACACATAAAAGAATACTCAACATCATTAATCATTAGAGAAATGTAAATCAAAACTACAATGAGATATCATCTCACACCGGTCAGAATGGCCATCATCAAAACATCTAGAAACAATAAATACTGGAGAGAGTTTGGAGAAAAGGGAACCCTCTTGCACTGTTGGTGGGAATGTAAATTGATACAGCCACTACGGAGAACACTATGGAGGTTCCTTAAAAAACTAAAAATAGAACTACCATACGACCCAGAAATCCCACTACTGGGCATATACCCTGAGAAAACCATAATTCAAAAAGAGTCATGTACCAAAATGTTCATTGCAGCTCTATTTACAATAGGCAGGACATGGAAGCAACCTAAGTGTCCATCAACAGATGAATGGATAAAGAAGATATGGCACATTTGTAGTGAGGTGGAGGGACCCAGAGTCTGTCATACAGAGTGAAGTAAGTCAGAAAGAGAAAAACAAATACCGTATGCTAACACATATATATGGAACCTAAAAAAAAAAAAGAACCTAGCGGCAAGACGGGAATAAAGACACAGACCTACTAGAGAATGGACTTGAGGATACGGGGAGGGGGAAGGGTAAGCTGGGACAAAGTGAGAGAGTGGCATGGACATATATACACTACCAAATGTAAAATAGATAGCTAGTGGGAAGCAGCCGCATAGCACAGGGAGATCAGTTCGGTGCTTTGTGACCACCTAGAGGGGTGGGATATGGAGGGTGGGAGGGAGGCTCAAGAGGGAGGAGATATGGGGGTATATGTGTATGTATAGTTGATTCACTTTGTTATAAAGCAGAAACTAACAAACCATTGTAAAGCAATTGTACTCCAATAAAGACGTTTTTGTAAAAAAAAAAAAAAAGAATCAGTGAGCTATATTTATGTGGGCCTATTTCTGGGCTCTCCATTCTGCTCCATTGATCTATTTTTCTATTCTTTTGCAAATACCACACTTTCTTGATTACTGTAGCTTTATAGTAAATCTTAATGTCGGGCTTCCCTGGTGGCGCAGTGGGTGGGAATCTGCCTGCCAACGCAGGTGACACGGGTTCGATTCCTGGCCTGGGAAGATTCCCACATGCCGCGGAGCAACTAAGCCCGTGTGCCATGACTACTGAGCCTGCGCTCTAGAGCCCGTGCTCTGCAACAAGAGAAGCCACGACAATGAGAAGCCCGTGCACCACTCACTGCAACTAGAGAAAGCCCGCGCACAGAACAAAGACCCAACACAGCCAAAAATAAAACGAACAAATAAATAAATAAATTTATTTTTTAAAAAATCTTAATGTCAAGTAGTGTCAGTCCTCCAACTTTGTTCTACTTCAATACTGTGTTGGTTATTCTGGGTCTACTGCCTCTCCAAACAAACTTTAGAATTAGTTCGTTGATATCCACTAAATAATTTGGAGGGATTTTGATTGGGATTGCATTGAATCTATATATCAATTTGAGAAGAAATGACTCGACAATATTGAGTCTTTCTATCCATGAACATGGACTATCTATCCATTTATTTAGTTCTTTTTTAATATCATCAGACTTTTTGTAGTTTTCCTCATATAGTTCTTGTACATATTTTGTTTGATTTATACCTAAGTATTTCATTTTGGGGGCTGCTAATGTAAACGGTGCTATGTTTTTAATTTCAAGTTTCACTTGTTCATTGCTGATATATAGGAAAGTGATTTACTTTTCTATATTAACCTTGTATCCTGCAACCTTGCTGTAACTGCTTATTCATTCCAAGTTTTTTGTGTCCATTCTTTCAGATTTTTGATATATACCGTCATGTCACCTACAAGCAGTTTTCTTTATTCCATCCCAAACTGTATACCTTTCATTATTTTACTGCATTATATAGTACTTCCAGTACAATGTTGAAAAGGAGTGGTGAAAGGGAACATCTTTTCCTTGTTTCTGATCTTAATGAGAAAGCTTATCATCATTAAGTATGATGTTAGTGCTATTGCTTTTAAAATAAACTTTTATTTTAGAATAGTTTTAGATATACAAATTACAAAGATAGTACAGAGATTTCCCATACACCCCACACACAATGTCCCCTATTATTAATGTATGACATTAATATGGTACATTTGTAATAACCAGTTAACCAATATTGGTACATTATTAGTAACTAAAGTCCATACTATTCAACATTTCATTAGTTTTTACCTAATGTCCTTTTTCTGTTCCAGGATGCCATCCAGGATACAACATTACATTTAGTTGGTACATCTCTTTAGGCTCTTCTTTCCTCTGACAGTTTTTCATACTCTCCTTGTTTCTGACAACCTTGACATTTTTGAGGAGTACTGGTTAGGTATTTTATAAAATGTTCCTCCATCGGTATTTGTCTGATGTTTTTCTCACGATTAGACTGGGGCTATGGGTTTTTGAGGGGAAGATCACAAAAGTGCAATGCCCTTTTCATCACATCATATCAAGGGACATACTATCAACATGACTTAATACTGTTGATGTTAACCTTTATCACCTGGCTGAGGTAGTGTTTGTCAGCTTTCTTCACTATATATTACTCTTTTCTCCTTTTCCATACTGTACTCTTTCAAGGAAGTCACTATACACAGGCCTGACTTAAAGAGTGGAGAGTTATATTCCATGTACCTGAGAGAAGAGTATCAACATAAATTATTTGGGATTCTTCTGCATGAAAGAGTTGTCTATTCTCCCCATTTATATATTTATTCAATCATTTATTTATACCCATATAGACTCATGGATATTTATTTTATACCTTAAGATATAGTCCATTACTAATTTATTGGGGTTTTTTCTGCTCAAGTTGTTTCAGCTTTGGCCATTAGGACCTCTTTCAGTTGACTTCAGTATCCCTTTCACATACCCCCTTCACTGTGTGTGTGTGTGTGTGTGTGTGTGTGTGTGTGTGTGTGTGGTTCTTGTTTTGTTTTGAGCACTTCCTTACTTTCTGGCACTACAAGATTCTTCAGGCTCATCTTGTATATTTTTTAGCCCAGTCCTAGAATCAGCCATTCTTCCAAAGATCCCTGGTTCCTTTTATTGGAGAATGGTACTAAAATCTAAAATCTTGGTGCTAAGTGTGCTCACTGCTGTTTCAGTATGCTATTGTCTTTTAAATAAACTAAGGAAATATGGAGAAGAAATATGTAATTATACTGTCTTTTATAGTTACTTCATAATTACTTTATAAGCACTTTTTTTTTCTGTATGGATTCAAATTACTGTCCATTATTGTTTTTTTTTTTTCAGCCTGAAGGGTTTCTTTTACTTTTTCTCATAAGGCAGGTCTGCTAGCAACAAATTCTCCTCATATTTAGTTTTCTGGGAACATCTTTATTTAATCTACAAATTTAAAGTTAGTTTTCCCAGATATAGCATTATTGGTTGATTTTTTTCATGCTGAAAATGTCATCCCCCCATCCCATGATAGCCATTGTTTCTGATGAGAAGTCAATTGTCAAACTTACTGGGGTTCCTTTCTGTGATGGGTCTTTTTTCACTTGCTACTTGCAAGATTTTCCTCTTTGGCTTTGAATTTCAACATCTTGACTATGATATCTCTAGGTGTGGATCTGTTTAGTTTATCCTACTTGGAGTTCATGAGCTTCTTGGATGTTTAGATAAATGTCTTTCATCATATTTGGAAACTTTTAAGCCATCCTTTCTATGAATAATTTTTCTGCCCCTTCTCTCCTCTCCTCTGGCACTCCCATTACACATTTGTTGTTGTGCTTGTATTCTACATGTGTCTGTTCAAGTTTTTGATTCTTTTTATTTTCTTCAGAATGTATACTTTCTATTGATCTGTTTTCCAGTTCACTAATTCTCTTCTGCCATGTAAAATATATTGTTGATCCTCTTTTATGATTTTTTCATTTAGGTTATTGTACTTTTACTATCCAGAATTTCCATGTGGTTCTTTTCTTAAATGTGTTCTATCTTTTCATTGATATTCTTTATTTGATTAGTCATCACCATTATATATCCTTTAGATCATAAAACATGTTTTCCCTTACTTCTTTGAATATATTTATAATAGCAACTTTGAAGTACTTATCTGACAAATATAACATCTGGGCTCCATCAAAAGTAATTTCTATTACCTGACTTATTTCCTTTCCATGGTTACACTTTCCTGGGTTATTTTTTGGGGGGGGGGGGTGGGAAGGCTCATAATTTTTATTGCAAACTAGATATTTTAAATAATAGAGTTAAAATTAGAGCTACCATATGACCCTGCAATCCCACTGCTAGGCATATATCTGGAGAAAACCATGGTCTGAAAGGATACATGCACCCCAATGTTCGTTGCAGCACTGTTTACAATACCCAAGACATGGAAGCAACCTAAATGTCCATCAACAGAGGAATGGATAAAGAAGATGTGGTATATATATACAATGGAATATTACTCAGCCATTAAAAAAATGAAATAATGCCATTTGAAGCAACATGGATGGACCTAGAGACTGTCATACTGAGTGAAGTAAGTCAGACAGAGAAAAAGAAATATCGTATGATATCCCTTATATGTGGAATCTAAAAAGAAATGATACAAATGAACTTACAAAACAGAAACAGACTCACAGGCTTAGAGAACGAACTTATGGTTACCAGGGGGGCAGGATGGGGGAAAGGGATAATCAGGGAGTTTTGGAATGACAGGTACACACCACTATATTTAAAATGGATAACCAACAAGGGCCTAGTGTATAGCACAGGGAACTGTGCTCAATGTTATGTGGCAGCCTGGATGGGAGGGAAGTTTGGGGGAGAATGGATACATGTATATGTATGGCTGAGTCCCTTTGTTGTGCACCTGAAACTATCACAACATTGTTAATTGGCTATACTCCGATATAAAATAAAAAGTTAAAAAATAAATAAATAATACATTGTAGTAACCTTGGATTCCGCTTACCTCCCCTTCTTGGGTCTTATTTCTGTTTCTATTTTGTTTTGTTTTTCTCTATTTGTTTAATCACTTGCCTGGACTAATTCTCGCTGAAGTCTATTTTCTCTGCAGTGTGCAACCTCTGACATCATGCTCATTTTCCCCTTTGTTTTATTTTTAAACCTGGCTTTCTGGGAGTCACCTCTGGTTCAGCATAGTTAGTTTTAGCCTGTGATCAAGTGGTCAAAGGTTTTTCTTAGGCACCCAGATCCAGTAAAGCTTGTACCCTTTGCCAAAGTATTTTGTATGGCTTGTGGAATGCCTTCATAGTTCAAATCAAAACCTCAGGGAGGTTTTGATTCTACCCTGCATTCAAACAGAATTCAGCAGTTCACAAATAACATTTCTGGTTGCCCCTGCATGGGTTGCTCTTACGTACAGCATGTGTACAGCCCAAACTAGGGATAAGTTTGATCTTAGCAGGGCCCATTTTGATGGTTTCTTTCCCTAGGTCTCTCTGCAAAATGTCTGGCTGGTCTGCTCTATTCTGTCTGCTACTAATATATAATTGCTTTTCTAATTTTCACTACTATGATCTCTATGGTTTTCAACAACACCTTTAGGCATGAGTTCCTTCATGCTCTGTTTTAAAGAAAGTCAGCCTCCATAGGCTGTGCAACTATGCTGGAGCTAGGTGAGAAAAGTGTGATATGGCAGCCTGTCTTTTTCTGGAGTGACACCTCTGCCCTATGAGCCCTTGAAGTCCTTGTCTGACAAGTACAACATCTGGGTCCTTGCCCTGGACCTGGGAGGGAGAAAATAGGAGTTGGCAGTCTTCTCCAACTGCCTCTCATAGTTTGCTGTACCTGCCTAGGAAACAGACTTCATCTTAAGGGTGGGAGCTGGGCCGGGGATGAGAGCCCTCCATCTTCTTGGCCATTTTCGCCCAGAATAAATCTTCCACAACATAAAACTGGAGGGTAGAATTAGAGTCACTAGCAGCCTGCCCATCCTGGAGTGAAACTATACCCTATAACCAGGAGTTAGTGAAGAAGACAGCCCCTGTACTTTTTGTTTGTTTGTTTGCCTTTTGGCTGTGCCCACCTAGAATAAAGTTTCCGCAATATAAAGCTAGGAGGAGAAGTAGGAGCAAGTCCTGGATCAAATGGCATGTATGACAATTGTTCTTACCAAGATTCCATAAATGTTCTTAAATAAATGCTTCTCAATTTGTTGCATGCCCTTAAACCAATTTCCTGACACTTTAAACAGTTGTTTCTGATAAAAATTTTACCAGTTTAATGGTTATTTCACTAGTGAGGGTGTCTGCTAAGCTTCTCACACAACCATTCCAGAAGTTGGTCTGTCACAATTATTTATCTTAATTCAAGAACATACTTAGCGAGCACTTACTACATGCCAGGTGTTATAGGCACTGGGTTTAAGTAAGAGCTTTATTAAGGTACAGTTGAAATACATTAAATTGCACATGTTTAAAGTTTATTATTTGATGAGCTTTGACATATGTATGTACCATCACCATAATCAAGACGGTGAATATATGTCAAAGCTCATTAACACCAAAAGTTTCTTTCTGCCCTTTGAACTGCCACCCACCCTTCCCTGGCCCCCTCCACAGGGATCATCTTTCTGTCACTATAGATTAATTTTTGGGCCTATTTTTAATTTATAAAGCTGGTTGGTGGCGAAGTTTATCCTTTACTAAGTAACCCACCTCAGCCAGATTGCTCTTTTCTTGTGAGCAGAATATTTTAGGGATTTTCTTTTTGTCTCTAGGGCAAGATTCCTCAACAGGAAACAAAGATTCCAGTAACCTCCCTCCTCCCTAAAGGGAGCTTTGGTGACTGGCTCACCAGATTCATGAATATACGTTTATAGAACCCCAAAATGGCAGCAGCATTTGACTCCTGCTTGGGTTGATAAATCCAAGTACTTGCATTTAAAGAATTGTGGGCAAGAGAACAAGCAATACATTACTCCCCAGGGTTCTTCTCACTGTTTTTGCCCACATGCCGCCAAGGGCTATTAAACAACCCAGTGTATTCCCATTGCCCTTCAGGTGAATGATTATAAACTTCTAGCAAAATCTGAAGGACTCAGGGTGGCTTAGTTTCTATGTGAACCCAGGAATTGAATCCCCAAATCATGTACATGATATTACTCTTTTCACTCTCCAACAGGGAAATGATACTGCAGCTCCAAGGGGCTTAACTGCTATTAACTGGAATCGATCCTAAGAGCAATGATTTATTGCTTGCCTACCATATGCCAAGCACTGTGCTAAGTGGTACAGAATTGTTAACCTCATTTATAATACTCACAATAAATACTTGGTATAATTGTTCCCCATTTTATACAAGATAGAGCTGAGGTAAGGTGAGGTCAAAGGACCTGTCCTAGATCATACAGCTAGTGAATGGCTGAGGTGGGATTCAAACTCAGATCTGACACCAAGACTACCCTCTGTTCACTCTACTATAATGTCTGATTGCCAGGCTTAGGGATTTCCCTCCACACCCCAAAATCCTCTCATAGAAGGTAATTCTAACGATGTGACCTTTCACTAGTGTGGCACTAAAAACCACTTGGGTCCCTGTATTTTTATTGCTCTTATGCAAACCTACATCATCCTGTCAGAGGAATTAAAATACCAACTCATATAAATGTTCCTTCTCAGAAAGAACACAGGAATCATATTATCCAGAAGACCTGTGAATGAAATTCATATTCAGGCTGTGATTTTACTGTTTACATGACAATGAACAACAGAAATTGGATGACATTCCAAACATCAATGATTAGCACCTTGGGATCTTATAATACTTAAAAAAAAAGTCTCACCAATAGCTATCCATGCAATATAGAACTCTAATTCAGTTGTGCTGTGTCAGAAATTGGCAAAGATATCTACTGCAATATTTTTACAAGAACTACTTTCTCAAAATTGAGTCCAGTCTACCAGTTTATGTTATATCTCATATAAGACTACCATTCTTTTTTTTTTTTTTTTTTAGTGCTTTTCTTTTTTTTTTTTTAACATCTTTATTGGGGTATAATTGCTTTACAATGGTGTGTTAGTTTCTGCTTTATAACAAAGTGAATCAGTTATACATATACATATGTTCCCATATCTCTTCCCTCTTGCGTCTCCCTCCCTCCCACCCTCCCTATCCCACCCCTCCAGGCTGTCACAAAGCACCAAGCCAATATCCCTGTGCCATGCGGCTGCCATTCTTTAAAGGGCTGAAAAGAGAGTGAATGGAACAGAGCTACTTGGCTCAAACCAGAAATGCAAGTTCAAAGCAGTTACTGACTCTCCTCAGTAGAGGGCAGTGGTAGGCAGGACCAACTGGCAGGAAGAGAGGGACATTAACTTCTATTGTGTACCCACTAAGTGCTCAGGCACAGTGCTTAATGTTTTATAGATAGTATCTCGTGAATCCTGACAATGACCCTATGAAGGAAGGATAATTAGCACTCAAAGAGTCCCAAAGAGGTTAAATAAATTGAAAACAGATCTGGTGTCCTCCAATTCAACTATACCATACTGTTTCAGGAGAGGTACTATTTCAAAGTCCCATAACTGGGTACTTATACTGATTAACTAAAAGAGCAGACTCACCTAGAACATGGCAGGTCTCACATATGATGGGAACTTAAAGATCTGGACTGGCTGGAATAATGGGAATCATTTAACAAGAATATCATGTAACAAGTTCCAAACTTTGGAGCCAGTGACAAGGTGGAAATTATCTATAGAAGTGGTTCAGAGGAACCTGATACATGGGAAACAGTTGAGGGACCTGGAGAAGATTAGACCAGGGTGGCTGGCACTAGGAAGGTGCTCAAAAATATTGAAAAAACTGAATTTAAAAAATATGAGGAATCCAACACTGTCATTAGCTACCCAAAAGGCAGTTAGTTATTAAGAAGGTAGAGATCATTTTGTATGGACCAGTTGGAGGCAGATTTTAGTCCCTTAAAAGGAATAATCTTCTAAAAGACAGAGAAACCTCTAGAAGGGGGAGCAACTCAAAACTGGTACGAATTGCTTTGTGAGATTAGGTTATAAAGATGACCTTCAGGAAGCCTTTTAACTCCAGGGTGCTCAGATTTTTGAGCTGGTCAAGATTCCTAGAATGGCTTCTTTACCCTTGTCAAGTGAAGGTCTTAATGTTTTCTAAGAAGTAACTGATTGGTTCACAACACTTAGAAGCCAAAGCATTCAGACCCAGAACAACTCTACTAAGATGTACTTGTCCACAGACCTCCTAAGAAATTAATTATAGGAGAAATTCTGAGACTGCCTCACAAGAGGGAGCCAGTGGTGTTCCATTGGAATCTGGGAATTGGACCAATTCACTTGAAGGCTACAAATGTACCTTTTGCTCAAAGAAACAAACAAAAAAGCTCAAAAAGTTTAATCATTCCATTAAACAAGAGGTCCCTGAAATACACATACACAGGGTATGATACTAAATAAAGCCTACTGATAATGGAATTCAGAAATATGCAACCCCAGCCACATCTGGATAAATAATTCAGTTACTTAATCAGCATTTACCTGGTTCAGCATGCTGTATGCCAGTCTCTGTTCTGGCTAATGGAGATAACAGAGATAATAAGATACAATTCCCACCTTTGAAAAGATCACAATGTAACAGAGAGATCTCCTCATAGATGATTTACTTCCCAGTATGAACAATGCTAGAATAGTTCTGTAAAAAGGAGATGGGGATATTCTAGAAAGGGTACAACATGTGCAAAGACAAAGCAGTGGGAAAGATCTTGGTGTACTTGAAGAATATAGTTTGTCAGGTATGGATTGTTTAGGGCATAGGATGTGTGAGGAAGTGGTGAATCAACTTCTTGATATTCTTGCTATGGGGAGATTCTCTCTAAAACTAGACTTTTGGGATTAACATATACACGCTACTATATATAAAATAGATAATCAACAAGGATCTACTGTATAGCACAGGGAACTCTACTCAATATTCTGTAATAAACTATATGGGAAAAGAATCTGAAAAAGAATGAGTATATGTATAAGTGAACCACTTTGCTGTACACCTGAAACTAAAACAACATTGTAAATCAACTATACTCCAGTATAAAATAAAAATTAATTTAAAAAAATAAAACTAGAGTTTCAGCAAGCTTACCAATTGCTGATACCCTGAACTGGCTTCCACTGCTGACCCCAGACTGGGCTGTGACCTTGCCACTAGAAATCTGGTTGTTAGAAGACCTCCATCATCTATCTCTTGAGGATTGTCAAAGCCACAATGAACTGGTCTTGGACAACAGAGACACTTCTTGGGGACTTGGAGCTGGTCATAAGCCACCAACAAAAGTGGGAAGCCACCTCATTATTTTGGCCTCCTCCAGGCAACACTTCCAGGAAGGGAAGGATTATTATGGAGGTCTTTGCTAGAATCTAGGCAATGAGACTCTAATACTGAGAGACCAGAAAGGAGTGCCATATGTGCCAGCCCACCTGGCCAACATCAGCTACTAAAGGCCCATGCTTTTCCAGAGGAAAGTGTCCAAAGGGCTTCAGTCAGGAATCCTTATTGCTGTTATTACAGGCCCTTCCTAAAGGGATGAACTTCTGAATTTGTCAGTAGCTTTCTTTTTAAAATGGTTCCAAGAGGTCCTATTTCTATAGCTATATCTCTTCTGAAGCAGTCAAGTCTCTGAATTATTTCTAACTGCATTTACCTCAGTTGATTTTAAGGACTATAAGGAAAGAAACCTTATAATGTTCATCATCATCCTTCATCACCCTCAAGCAAATGATCAGGTTGGAAAATGGTAGAGAGTAGTAGTACAGTGCTGGGCATTTAATAAAAGCTCTCCAACCACAGCTTGGTTAAGATTGTTCTGAAATGGGTTACTAGAAGAGGTTGGTCATTAAGACTTGTCAAGCCATTAAAAGACATCATTTAATATATCACTCCATATGTCTTTCTTGCTCAATAAAAAGCAGATGAAATTTTAAGACTTGTCTTCGTTATCTTCACCCAAGGTTTCATAAAGACATACATATAGAAGAATGTATTTTTAGAAGCACTGTTAATTGAACCCATCTTTATTCATTTATAATAAGACAATTGGTTTTGTTAGACTTATGAGGCAATGAGAGAATTCTATCATTCTAATTGAAATCATGGAGTCTGTGCTAAACATAGTTCAGAATATAGATGGACCCATGTGGTACCACTGCTTTGATTAACTGTGAAATTGTTGCTTCTAGGGTGATGTGACAGTGGGACAAAACAATATTGGAACTTTTATCTTCAAGAAATATCAGGCATTGAATCCTTAGCTATGTCTCCTAGGGGAACAATAAAGAACTAGTATTTCCTCACCCACTGGTATAACTCAGACCTAGCCTTGCCAAAAGGGTGTTTCTCTATCACTATGGCAAAATAATGTTAGCTAAGGAGCTAATGATATTCTGCATACCAAGCAGAGCTGGGGTTCACTGTTAAATTTTGGTCCAGGTTTTGCTTTTGAGATGGTTTGGGGGAGGGTGATCATAGTCATTTTCTTTAGTAACATTGGACTGTATTGTTGACAGCTCTTTGTCCAATTTTCCTACTACCCAACATGAAACTAACCAACACCATCAGGGGAATACAAAGTTTGCTCTGACCTTAGAACTGTTCCTGATCATGTCAAATACATGCTGTCTCTACTTTACATTATTAGTGTTTAATTATTGTTAACATAGAACTTTCGTTCCTCTGATTGTTTCTTGAGAATAGATGTCATGTCTCCTTAGCTAAACAGTAAGACTTAAGACAGCAGCATAGGGTGGTGGGAAGAATGGGCTTTGGAATAAGGCATATCCAAGTTTGAATTCCCCCTCACTAGCTCTAAGTCACGAAAGTCCTATAGATATTATTAGTCCCCTCATCGATAAAGTAGGTAAGATGCCATCTACCCCACAGGATGGCCTTAAGCATATGTAAAGTGCCTGGCACATTTCTGTAAGTGAAAGTTACCTCCCCCTTTCGTCTCTACGATTCCTACATCTGGGAAGATAACATAGGATGTTCTAATCAGGTGTTCGATAAATCTTGACTAAACAGAGGATAAACATTTTATTCCATGCTTTTTGTTCCCAATATTTACAAGGATTCCTTTTCCTGATCTCCCTCTAGCTTTAACCCAGGTTTAGTCACTCCTGGCTGCACATGGTTCTTCAATAGCAGATTAAGCCCTCCGGGAAATGTGGTCTGTAAGCACCTCCTATTCTGATAGAGCAGACAGGGTAAGTCTCACCCACACCTTAATCCTAAGGAATGTGCCTTTTTTCTTCTCTTTTGATGCACTGGCTTAGAGCCACATCTTCTCCCTGGGGAAAGCAGACAACAGACAATCTATGATTGTGTCTGTTTCAGAGCAGGAAGATGGCCACCTGTCTTGCTTTTCAGATGATTAACCCCATTATCCAGATTGCCTTTACAAGCAGTATGAGGGAACCCCTGATGTGGCTTAAGGCCTGCTGGGAAGGGCTCCCTGAAAAGTACTACTCTCTCATCCCTTCTTTCCTTTCTACCCCGAAAGGTTAAAAAAAGAAACCTGCCTTCTCTAAGGGCTCTCTTTTAAAACACATTGCTAAGTCAACAATCAAGGAAGATTGCCTAAAACTTAAGATAACTCTGAAAGCCCTTTATGTGAGAAAATAGATCTAAAATATTGTCTTCCAAAGGAGAAAAACCGATTCCAGTTTTGAATCCTCCTTTGTGCCAGACAGCCCCTGCAATGACAGGGAGAGTCTGTCGCTAGAAATTGTCAGGTGAGCTCAGGGCCTAAATTCAGGCTACACTAATTTGTGTCACCTTCTGAGAGGACACAAACTAGGAAGATTTCTTTTACTTGATTATTCCTAGATATACTTTTGGGGCTGTAAATTCACCTATCCATCCCTTACACAGCTGAGTTATGACAGCACAGACACAGTCCCACAGACAGCAACACACATGACTGCACACGCTCACACATACTATTACATATCCTCCAGAGCACAGAGGTGAGACAGGGAGCCCCTGAGAGATGAACTGTCCAGGGAAAAGAGATTGAGTATGGGGAAGGGTAGAGGATAGAAAAGAGAGAGAATTCCCAGGCTAGTAGGTAGTTCTTTGTTGGTACTTCTCCTGGATCACCTGAAGGACTTGAATACCAGGGGCCCCTCTTCTTTGATGACTCTGATGTTCCCACCTTAAATCACTTCCTGCCTCAGTTCATGGCCACTCTCCAGAGGTCTATGACCTCCCTGACTTGGAGAATATTTGCAGAATCAAAATGATGTCATGCTTTAAGAGAGGTGCTCTCCCAAAAGCAGTGGAGGAGACTCTGAAGGAGCTTAAAGGACTGTTAATGTTACATGGGGTTCTAACCTCACGATGTGCAGCCCATGTGGGTCATAATTGAAAGAACGGCTTTCTGCTGAACAAATTATTATCAGGCTCATTCCCACTAATGTGCCTTTCTTCATCACCTCACAGAAAGGTATCTAATATATTCCAGTGTTCTTGAGAACAAGGCCTAGCACTGAGCTGTCCTGTCCACTACCTACCCACTAGCCACATGTGAGTACTGAGCACTTAAATGTGATTAGTCTAAACTGAGATGTGTTTGTAAGTTTATTATACACACCAGACTTCAAAGACTTAATATGAAAACAAGAATGTAAAATGTCTCATTAATAACATTTTATATTGATTACATGTTGAAATGTAAACATTTTGGATATATTAGGTTAAATATAGATTAAAATTTCTTCCAATTTTTAATTGAAGTATAGTTGATTTACAATATTTCAGGTGTACAGCAAAGTGATTCAGTAAAAAAGTATATATTCTTTTTCAGATTTTCCATTATAGGTTACTACAAGATATTGACTATAGTTCCCTGTGCTATACAGTAGGTCCTTGTCATTTATCTATGTTATATATAGTAGTGTGTATCTGTTAATCCCAAACTCCTAATTTATCCCTCCTCCCCTTTACCCTTTGGTAACCCTAAATTTGTTTTCTATGTCTGTGAGTCTGTTTCTGTTTTGTTAAATAAGTTCCTTTGCATCATTTTTTTTAGATTCTACATATAAGTGATATCATATGATATTTGTCTTTCTCTGTCTTACTTCACTTAGTGTGATAATCTCTAGGTCTATACATTATTAAAATTTATGTTGCCTCTTTTTTTTTTTTTGGCCACACTGTGCAGCTTGTGGGATCTCAGTTCCCCGACCAGGGATAGAACTCGGGCCCTGGCAGTGAAAGCACCGAGTACTAACCACTGGACCACCAGGGAATTCCCTCGCCTATTTCTTTTTACTTTTTTAACGTGACTACTTGACACTTACAATGGCATATACATAGCTCTCGTTATATTTATATTGGACAGCACCAGCCTAGAACCAGGCCTGCTACATAGTTGACATCCTATAAATGTTTGTTGAAGGAACAAAAGAACAACAACAACAAAAGGGACAAGAACTTTAACGGAAGTATCAAGGAATGGTTGGTTCAGCCCTGGGTTTAATCCAATCCCTTTCCACCTCCTTCTGAGTCTCCAAGCCCAAGAGGGGCAAATTGTATTGCTGGGACTCCTTATGTGACCCTTTAAAGCCCCTTTAACTAGCATTAAATAGATTTAGGATTTTTGAAAGAACATTCTTGAAAGGAAAGGCTGTATTCATATGGCTCTGACTCATGATTCCCTTTCCCTTCAGAAGATTCCCCTTCCCTTCAGAAAGTCTAAGTGCCTGGCATACAACAGAGCTTAGGACTTAATAAATATTCCCTGAATCAATGAATGATTAGTAACACAGAAAAAGAGGCAATGCACTGTATTAGAGCAAGTATAGGATTAATAGTTGGGGGAAACTGGGGTTGGTTACTGGCTCTTCTTCATACTAGGAGTACAGCCTTGTGGTGCAATCTATTTAAACTCCCCAGGCCTCCATTTCCTCATCCATAAAATGGACCTAATTGTCTCTTTCATAAGGCCATTATGAGGATTTAACATGTTAATGCATGAAAAACACTTATCTCTCTACCTAACATACTGTAAACACTCAATAACTGGTAGCTATTCTACCCAAAGACAATGAAGAGGACATCCTAAAGCAATGTTACACATCTCATCACCAAGTAACATCATTTGTTTTTACATAATTGCTAATGAGATCCTTAGCTGGCAAAAAGTGAGGAGCCTCAGTGTTGGTCTCTTAGAGGTCTCTGAAAAAAAAACTTGCTTTCAAGTAGTAGCCAGGTCTGGAAAAGAGCTACAGGCCTGGAGGCAAATCATCCATTCATCCATTCATCCATCCAACATATTGAGCGTCAAGCACTATTCTAGACAACAGGGATCTAGCAATATACAAAACAGATAAAGATTCCTGTTGTTATGGAGTTTTATTTCTAATAAAAAAAATAGGGGACTTCCCTGTGGTCCAGTGGTTAAGAATCTGCCTTCTAATGCAGGGGATGCGGGTTCAATCCCTGGTCGGGGAACTAAGATCCCCCATGCCACAACTAATCCTGCACACCGCAACTACTAAGCCCACGTGCCTCAACTACTGAGCCCACATGCCGCAACTAAGACTCGACGCAGACAAAAAAAAAAAAAAAAAGGTATAGAATTTGTTTTCAGAAAATTGCTTCAATCATTTATGTTCCCTAACTTGATTTGAAAACCACTACCTTCAGGGACAGTAATGACCTCAAATGGACAATTCTAGGCCTCGCCTGAGGCCCAAAAGGATTGTGTGCTGCTTCAGCACCTCTATCACTCCTCTGGAATAGTCAGGAACTCCTGGCTATTCAATTCAGTCCCTCCTTAGCTCAAATTAATCAAAGGGTTTAGAAGTCCCCTGCCCCACACCAAGGTCTTCACCACCTTCCCTTCCTGCTGCCCACAGAGAGATTACCCTAACATCCTCTAGCAAGTGAAATGCACTTCAAGTGATGTGCTTATGTCCAATCCCCAGAAGGTGAACAATATCTGGGGCACTACCACTGGAAAAGTACATTGTCTCATTCTCTCTGCTGCTAGCTTTGCCGTAGGAGGTACCATGGTACAATGAAAGTAGCATGGGATTTGGCATCAAAATGATCAGGATTCAAATCCTAGCTCTGCAGTATACTGTGGGGCTTTGGGCAGACCACTTTAACTCTTTGAGCCTCCATCTACTCACCTGTGAAATGGGTATCTCCCTCACAGGTTTATGAGGAGTACTTAAAGGGCACAGTGCCTAGCACAGAATTGGTATTCCAGAACCATTCATTCTCTTCTCCCCAAAGATCTTCCAACTAAGTTGGGTAGTATTTCAGAGACAGTGTGAAAGCTATTTTTGGTGGGATTAGGACTAAGCAATTACCTCCCAGAAGGCTCAGACTGGATAGCTTCCCACCTCTGCATTCAGTAATATCATGTTAATAACTTGAAACTGACTATGGTGGGAGTATACCCACTATGGAAGTCACAAATTCAACAAATCAGGTTTTATTTATTTAATTTCCCTGGAGGTCCTGTTTACCAGCACACCACTGGCTTAACACCCAAACAGAGGGACAGCTCAGGGACTACGAGAAGGCAATTACACACTTGCCATTTTGAAATAGAGAATTTTCTATAGGTTGAACAAAAATTGCCATGAAATATAGCTCTTTAGAACTTCTACACAGAATATTTTATATGCCACATTAAAAATTCTTATTGTTCCCCAAATATAAAGATCAGCAACATAGGCCACCACAAGTATCATCACAGAGTCAAGTACACACAGCAGGTGCTTATGTCAAATGCATAAACCCAGGAGAAATTATGTGCCCCCTTTGGTCAAAGAAATAGAACCAGCAGTTTGAGAAAAACACTCATGATTTGGAAATGAAATAAAACCTCAGGAGAAAAGGACTTTAGGAGAGAGATGAGAGCACAAACCATAATGCTGGGAGAGAAAGAAGTTCTGGAAGGGTAAATAGGCTCAAGGCAAGTGAAAAGGTGGGACACAGAATCGAAAGGAAGAGGTCCATGGTAGGGTACAGAAGGGGTACATGGAGGAAATTGACAAATGGAACAAGATCCTGAAAAGGTAATAGGAATAGAAATTTGGGAGTTATACTTTATCAGGGAATAGATTTTATAATTTGTTTTAGTGATCTTATTCTTTATAAAAATCATCACAATTATTATTTTCTCAAACTACTGCATTTAAGTTTTGTTGATATATAATTTACATATGACAAAGTTCACCCATTTAAAATGTACAATTTAATGAATTTCAGCATATTTATAGAGTTTTGCAACTATCACCCAATCTAATTTTAGAATGTCCATCATCCTAAAAACCCTTGTGCCATTTACAGTCAGTCCCCATTCCCATACCCAGCCCCAGGCAATCACCAATTACTTTGTCTCTATAGATTTGCTTTAAAAAAAAAAAAGAAAGAAACACTTCATATAAATGGAATCATACAATTTGACCTTATGTGTCTGACTTCTTTCACTAAGCATAATGTGTTGGAGGTTCATTCGTATAGTGGCATGTAACAGTGCTTCATTTCTTTTCATTGCTGAACAATATTCCATTGTATGGATATACCACACTTTATCCATTCATCATTTGATGGACATTTGGGGTGCTTCTGCTTTGGGACAAGTGTGAATAATGATATTATGAACATTCACATACAAGTTTTGATGTGAACATGCTTTCATTTCTCTTAGGTAAATAGGTATCTAGGAGTAAAATTGTTGATTCATATGGAAATTCCACGTGTAACATTTTGTGGAGCTGCTAAACCATTTTCCAAAGAACTGCATCATTTTACATTCCCAACAGCAATGTATGAGAGTTCCAATTTCTCCACATCCTCACCAACAGTTGTTATTGTCTTTTAAAATAATTATTATGGCCATTCTAAGAGTGAGAAATATTATCTCACTGTGGTTTTGATTTTCATTTCCCTAATGTCTAAGGATGCTGCATTATCTATTCATGTGCTAGTGGCCATTTGTATATATTCTTTGGAAAAAATATTTATTCAAATTCTTATCCTGATTTTTAATGGGTTATTTGTCTTTTTAGTCAGTATTAAAGTTGTAAGAGGTCTTCACATATTCTGAATTCAAATACTTTAGAAGATATATCATTTAGAGGTATATTCTCCCAGACTTTGGGGTGACATTTCAGTTTCATGATGGTATCTTTTAAAAAGTGAAAAGTTTTAATTTTGATTAAGTCCAGTTTATCATTTTTTCTTTTATCACTTGTGCTTTTTTGTCATGTCTAAAAATCTGTGGAACCCAAGATTATGAAGATTTACTCCTATGTTTTCTTCAAAGAGTTTTATAGTTTAAGGTGTTATACTTAGGCCTATTATACATTTTGAGTTAATTCTTTGTGTATGGTGTGAGGTCGAGGACCAAATTCATTATTTTGCATGCAGATAGCCTATTGGCTAAACACCAATTTTAGTCAATCCTATTAGCTAAATCCTATATGCTAAACATCATTTCTTCCCTTTGAAATTTCTTGGCAATTTTGTCATGAATCAATTGATCAAAAATGTAAGGGCTTATTTCTGGGATCTCAACCGATCTCCATTAATCTATATGTCTGTCCTTATGCCAGTACCACACTGACTTGACTACTGCGGCTTTGTAGTAAGTTTTGAAATGAGCATTTGTAGGTCCTCCAAGTTTTATCTTTTTCAAAATTGCTTTTGGCTATTCTGGGTCCCTTGTATTTTTATGTGAATTTTAAGATCTATCTGCTTGCCATTTTCTGAAAGAAAAAAAAAGGCACCTGGGATTTTGATAGGGATTGTGTTGAATCAGTAGACCCATTTGGTGAGTACTGACATCTTAACAATATCATCTTCTAATTCACGAACATGGGATGTCTATTTATTTAGGTCTTATTTCATTGCTTTCACTAATGTTTTATAGTTTTCAGTGTACAAGTCTTGCACTTTTTGTCAAATATATTCCTAATTATTTTACTTTTGGTGCTATTACAAATGGAAATTTTTTTAAAATTTCATTTTCAGATTGTTCATGGCTACTGTACAGAAATACAAGTGCCTTTTAATGTTGATATTGTACTTTGCAAACATGATGAATTTCTTTATTAGTTATAGTAGTTTTTTTAGTGGATTCCTTAGGGTTTTCTATGTATAAGGTCATGTCATCTACAAATGAAGACAGATTTACTTTTTCTTGTCTGGTTGCCCTGGCTAGAAGCTCCAGTAAAATGTTGAATATAACTGGCGAGAGCAGACATCCTCATCTTCTTCTCATCTTAAGCGGAAAACATTTAGTCTTTCTCTATTAAATATGATGTTACCTGTAGGATTTTGATAGATGCCCTTTTATCAGCTTGAGGAGTTCCTTTCTCTTCCCAATTTGAGGGTTTTTATCACGAATGGGTGTTGATTTTTGTCAAATGCTTTTTCTGCATCTATTGAATTGATCATGTTCTTTTTGTACTTTATTCTACTAATGCAATGTTTACATCAACTGATTTTTGGATGCTAAACACCCTTGTATTCCTAGGATAAATCCCACTTGGTCATGATGTATTATCCTTTTTATATGCTGTTGGGTTCAGTTTGCAAGTATTTTGTCCTGGATTTTTACATAAGGGATATTGGTCTCTAGTTTTATTTTCTTGTGATATCTTTGGCTTTGGAATCAAGGCAATACTTGTAAAATGCATTGGATTGTTCCCTCTTCTATCTTCTGGAAGAGATTGTGAAGGATTGGTATTAACTCTTCTTTACATGTTTGGTAGACTTCACCAGTGAAGCTATCTGGGCCTGGGCTTTTCTTTGTGGGAAGATTTAAAAATACTAATCCAGTCTCTTTATTTGTTATAAGACTATTCAGATTTTCTATTTCTTCTTGAGCATTTGTGACAATTTTAATTTTTCCAATAATTTCTCCATTTCATCTGTTATCAAATTTGTTGGCATACAGCTGTTCATAGTTTTCTCTTACCATTTTTATTCACTTTTCTGTAAGTTCAGTAGTGATGTTCCCTCATCATTCTTGATATCAGTAATTTCATTTTTCTTTTTCTCAATCAATATATTTAAACGTTTGTCAATTGTTATGGGATGAATTGTGTCAACACAAAATCCATATGTTGAAGTCCTAACTCCCAGTATCTCAGAATATGACTGAATTTGGAGATAAGGCCTTTAAAAGAGGTAATTAGGTTAAAATGATGCCATTGGGCTGGGCCCTGATACAATGTGACTGGTGTTCTTATAAGAGTATGAAATTTGGACAAAAGAGACAACAAAAGCATGCATGTGAACAGAGGAAAGACCATGTGAGAACAGTAAAAAGGGGGCCATCTGAAAGCCAAAGAGAGACGTCTCAAGAGAAAACAAACCTGTTGACACCTTGATCTTCAACCTCTAGACTTCAGAACTGTGAGATAAATTTCCGTCATTTATGCTACCAATAGAAAATGGATATTTTCTAATGTATCATTTAAACTAATTTTTCACTCTATTTCTTAAAGTTATTTTCTTATTTGTTGCTCTCGGGATTACAATATACACCATAACTTATCATACTCTAGTTTTATACTAACTTAATTCCAATAAAATATAAAAAGTTCGCTTCACTATAGCTCTATCCCCTACCTCCTCCTTTGTATTACTAATGCCATATATGGCTATATACTTTACAAACCCAACATCAGTGTTATAATTGTTTCTTTAAATAATCATATGCTCTTTGAATGAACTAGGAAAAGAAAGGGAAAACTATATAAAGGTTTTTTTTAATTGAGTTTCTTATTTACCATTTATGGTACTCTTTGTTTCTTCCTGTGGATTTTAGGTACTCTCTGGTGTCACCTTCTCGCTCTACTATCACTTCCTTCCCTCCCTGCTACTTTGTGCTGTCATTGTTAAGTATATTTCCATACGCTATAGCCCCCAAAATTCAATTATACAGATATCTTAAATGCTATTGTTTTTAAAATCAATTAAAGAAAGATGAGAACAAATATGCAATTATACTGTATTTTATAGTTACTACACAATTACCTTTACTAGCACTCTGTTTTTTTCATGTGGATTTGAATTACTGTGTGATGTGATTTCCTTTCTGCCTGAAGAACTTCCTTTAATATTTCTTGTAAGGCAAGCCTGTTATCAATGAATTCTCTCCACCTTTGTTTATCAGAGAATGTCTTTATTTTACCTACATTTTTGAAAGTTTTGCTGGATATAGGATTCTTGTTTTCTTTCTTTTTTTCCCCCTTTAAGCACTTTGAATATGTCACCCCTCTGCCTCTGGTCTCTTTTTTTCTGATGAAAAGTCAGCTACTGATCTTATTGAGGTTCACTTATACATGATGAGTCATTTTTTTCTCTTTCTGCTCCCATGATTTTTCCTTTGACTTTCAACATTTTAACTATGATATGCCTAGGTGTAGACCTCGGTAGTTTTTGCAGGTGTGGACTAATGTTTTTTTTACAATGTTTTGGAAGTTTTCACCCACTGTATCTTCAATTTTTTTCCTACTCCATTCACCCTCTCCTCTCCTTGTACTCCCATCATGTGTATGTTGGTGCACTTAGTAACATCCCATAGGTTTCTGGGGCTCTGTAAATTTTTTTTCACTTTTTTTTTCTATTCTTCAAACTGTACAATCTCTAATTATTTATCTTCAAGTTCACTGATTCTGTCTTCTTCTAGCCTAATTCTAGTGCTGAGCCCTTCTGGTAAATTTTTCATCTCAGTTATTGTACTTTTCAGCTCCAGAAGTTTCATGTCACAGGGCTTCCCTGGTGGCGCAGTGGTTGAGAGTCCGCCTGCCGATGCAGGGGACACGGGTTCGTGCCCTGATCCGGGAAGATGCCGCGGAGCGGCTGGGCCCGTGAGCCATGACCGCTGAGCCTGCGCGTCCAGAGCCTGTGCTCCACAATGGGAGAGGCCACAACAGTGAGAGGCCCACGTACCACAAAAAAAAAAAAGAAAGTTTCATGTCACTGTTTTTTAAAATATAACTTTTATCCCTTTACTAATATGGCCCACGTACCACAAAAAAAAAAAGAAAGTTTCATGTCACTGTTTTTTAAAATATAACTTTTATCCCTTTACTAATATTCTCTTTGATGATTAATTGTTATCATATCTTCCTTTCATCATTTTTTAAAATGATTCCTTTAGTTCTTTAAAAATATTTATAATAGCTATTTTGAAGTGTTTGTCTGCTAAGTACATCATGTGCCGCCCCCCCGCGCCCCCCAAAGGTAGTCTCTGTTGCCTACTTTTTCCCTGTACAATGGTCACACTGTTTCTTTGTATTTATTGTAATTTTTTGTTGAAAACGACGCATTTTAGATAATATATTGCAGCAATTCTAGATTCTGATTAGTCCCACCACCACCACCACTATGAGCCTTGTTGTCTGGTGGTTTGCCTGAATTAAGTTTGTGAAGTCTAATTCCTTTGCATTGTACAACCTCTAATGTTACTGCTCAGTTTTTTCTCCTTGTTTCCTTGTTTTTAACTACCTCAGAGTTGCTCCTGGATCAGCATAACTTAATGTTCAGCTAGTGACTGGTCAGAGGTTGCTTATGCCCCTTGAGCCAGTAAGGCTTCAAACTTGATGATGGATCTCTGTGTGGCTTGGGAAATGCTTTTAAGTCAGCTCCACGTTCAAGAAGTGGCTAGTAGCTCTCAAGTGCCCACTCAGGTTGTTTTTGAAGGAATGCAATGTAGCATATGTGCACAGCCTTCCCCACCCCCAGGGATAAGTATGATTTTATCAGGGTTCTTTTTTAGCTGTCTCTCTCTCTCTGGTTCTGTTAAACTTCTGGCTGGTTTGCCATTTAATTTGTTGCTCCTTGTTTCATGGAATTATTAGCTTTCTACTTGTTCAACACAAAGATCTGTATTGTTTTTGACAATACAGGAAGGAGTGCGTCCATGCTCTGTTCCAAATAAAACCAGGTCCCTTAACAGAGCTGGAGCTGCTGACCCTCCAGTCTTGCCTAAGCCCCTGCACACAATTCCTATACTGTTTCACTGGAGTGAGGGTGTGGTGAGGGCCCGATTCTCCCTGAGTGATATCTCTACCCTATAAGCAAGAGCTGGAAGGTGGAGATGGGAGCCCCCATCTTCTTGGTATGCCCTTCTTGGTATGGAATCTCCACCCTACAAGCAGGACCTGTGGGAGGTTGGTAGCCCATGGTCTTCTATGGTTGCCTCTTCTAGTATGGAACCTCTGCCCTACACATGGGAACTAGGGTGGGAGGACCCCAGTCTCCTTGCCCATGCCAGCCCTAAATAGAGCTTCCACAACATGAAGCTGAGAGTGTGGGAAGAGAGATGTTGGCAGCCTGTCCCCACTGAGGTGAAACCACTGCCCTGTGACTGGGAGCTGGGGCTAAAGGAAGCCCCATATTTTGGCTACAACTGCCCAGAGTAAAGCATCCATAGCATGGAGCTGGGTGGGAGAGATGTGACAACTAGGCACCCATTGTTTTCACTGAGACTTAGTAGATTTCCTTGAATAAATATTTCTTAATATATTGAGGTCAACATATATAAGTCAACTTCAGAGACTTTAAATGTTGTTTTTGATAATTTCATCAGTTAAGTGGTTGTTTCACTGGGAAGAGGGTCTGTCAAACTCCTCACATAGCCTCTCTGGAAGTTCTGCTCCCAAGCCACTAATTTTCAATCCTCTGATTAAGCTGGAAAACAACGCATTTTCAAATTAGCAGATGGCTTGGCTCCACTTACCAATGGTTTAATTTCTACACTGTAGTCTTCATGCCCACAACAAGAAATAAAACATTTCTCAAATTAATTAAGTGTATGTTCATGTAAGCAGCCACATTCAAGTTAATTTTGTGTTTCATGAATATTGGCCCCTCATTTTTCCAGCATAAGGTGGGAAGGAAATATTTTCCTATAACCAAATCTTCTTGATACCTGAACTTCATTCCTTTAAGCACAGACACTTCATTTTAGCCATCTTGGTGTACTTACTCTAAAATGTCTCCTAAATAACTTAAGCAAAAGGTAGGTGATCCTAACTACTTGAAACAGAGAATGAAGGATTACTAAAAAGGAACCAGCTGCAATATGTCAGAAAGATATCACAAACCCTGTCAATTGTATAGTGGTATCAGACATACTGATAGACACTGTAAAGGGTAGACGTGATACTGCCAAGGAACCCAAATATCAAAATGGTGCACACGTTTACTGTACTCACATTTCAGAGAACAGTCCAAAGAGATAACAGCCTTCCTAATGAAATGGACTGGCCTAGAAATCCACTCTGATCATGGCACTTTCATATCTCTAAACCTTTTCCATGCCAAAACAAAGGAAGAATCAATGCCTCTTCTTGACATCTGAGGCCCCAACCTTCCTTTCCAGTCTCAATCGCCATTATTCCCCAACTTGTAACTTTCTCCTACCACATCCATTTCCCTTTCTACTACCTCCTCCTAGTATATTTCCTTTATCCACACCCTGTTTTGCTAGTCTGAGAGCTCCTTGAGGTCAGGGATTACATCTTGTTCATCTCTAGCCCTAGCAGCAGCATGAGGCACAGCAGAATAGACATTCAGTACCTGTTTTATTAATGAATGAAATCCTGCCATCTGAGCCCTTCTTAAATGTCACCTCTACTTTGAGGCCTTTCCTTGTCTCGTGTGGAATGTCTCACTCCTTTAAATTCCCATGGCTTCTTGCTTTTAACCTCTCTAATAATACCTATATCATAGTCTTCCTTGTGCTTTGTTATAATTATTTAAATTATCTAGGTAATTACTGCCACTGCCACCCTTCCATTCTTCACAGAAACAGGGAGAGCAAGAGGCAGACAGACACAGACAAAGGATAACATACTTGGAAAGCATGGACTTTGCCTCATTTTTTAAAAACTTCCTTGTGGTACTTAGCACAATGTTTAGCACATAGGAGTTCAAGAAATATTTGCCAAATTGAATTGCTAAAACATTTGGATATCAGTATGGAGATTTTACTTTAGATCCATACCTCATACCATACACTTCAATAAATTCCAGATGGGTCCAAGAATTAAACACAAAAAAGAAAAAACACCCTGGGGGAGTGGGAGGACAGAATCACATATTTGTCCCAGCTGTGGAGGAGTGGTAAATTTCTGAATATTGAAAAATGAAAGGAACATCAGAGACAGGATGAATGGATCTGAATACATAAATGTGAAAAAGAACACTTTTGCATAGTGAAATATAATAAAGCACACATAAAAATGAAAGCAACAAAATTGGAAAAATATGTGACAAATATAAATGATAAAGTTGAACTATCCAAAATATAAGGAATGGATAAAAATATAGAAGGTCAATAGATTTTACTTGATAAGTGTTCAAAGAAAATGAATAAGGAAACAGATGGCAAATTATGACATTAAGAAATGTAAAGCTTCATTAAATAAATAAAAATTAAAACAAATGGAGAGTATACACACATACCTATTAAGCTAGCAAAAATATTAAAACTGATAGCGGCTTCCCTGGTGGCAGAGTGGTTAAGAATCTGCCTGCCAATACGGGGAACACGGGTTCGAGCCCTGTTCCAGGAAGGTCCCACATGCTGCGGAGCAGCTAAGCCCATGTACCACAACTACTGAGCCTGTGCCCTAGAGCCCGCGAGCTACAACTGTTGAGGCCCGCGCGCCTAGAGCCCGTGCTCCGCAACAAGAGAAGCCACTGCAATGAGAAGCCCGTGTACCGCAATGAAGAGTAAACCCCGATCGCCACAACTAGAGAAAGCCCGCATGCAGCAACGAAGACCCAACGCAGTCAAAAATAAATAAATAAATAAAATAAATTTATTAAAAAAATAAAAATGATAACATTCAGTGCTGCAGTGCTGTGAGAAAATAGGAATACTTACACAGTTTAATCTTTTGGGAGTACAATCTGGCAACATGCAACAGCTATAAAACAACTCATACCTTTTGACCCGGTTATTATATGTTTAGTAACATATCAGAAAGCAATAACTCTGAATAGAAGAAATGCAATTTGTACAGAAACCGTTTACTATATCACTTTTTATAAGAGTGAAAAATTTTAAATAACAAATCCCCAGTAATAATAGAATGGCTAAGCAAAATCTGGCATATTAACACAACAGTATACCACAATCTTATATTTTTGTGTGGAAGGCTATCTCCCTATTCCATATTACCAGATTTTTCCTTTTTGTGTTCTCTCCATCCCAGTTGTTCGGTACTCAGTCAACTGTCACTGTGCCAATTTCTAGGGTAAACTACCTCCTGAAACCTATGCAGCCTGCTACCCCCAATTCTAATTTACTGCTTGTGTTCCGCTATAACTGAGGGAATGACAGGTTCCCATTAAATTAAGGATCAGTGGGTCTTTCTGAAGTCAAGGCATGAGGGCCTCGTCCCCTGTACCATGGGCTTTGTGACAGCCGTATCAAGATCTCAAAGCCTTCTTTTGTTTTAACTTATTACTGGGGTCCAGGCTATGTTCTGAGCTCCCGGATAGGTGAGACATTACTGCAAATGGTTTTGCCTTAATTACAGGCCTTTAGTAAAAACTGTTTGCATTTCATGAACACTATGTTTTTGAACAAAACTCTTTCAGTTCATACGAGAAATATTTTCATATGGAAACACCTCGGATCAGGAAAGATAGCCTTAAACTCTATAAATTATAAGTCTTGAGAATACATGTGGCCATGTTATGATTAAAGAGAAACTTGGGAACAAGTAATAGCAAATTCATTTATTAAGAGTCATGCTCATATGCCTATTATCAACTAAAATACATTTATTTAAACTTAGGTTTCTTTGGTTTATTACAGCTTACTACTGCTTTGAAATAATAGATAATGTGCTTGAATTTCACAAACATATAAAAATTACAGTCTTATATTTATCATCAAAGACACGATTGCAAACATTTCTCATCAAGGACCCAATCTCAAACTAATTTGTAAAAAACAAAATGTCAGTTCTCTGTGAGTCATAGGTTTTATTTAAGGCCATATATGATTAGCCTTCAAATCTGAAATCAATGCAGGGACCAAATACAAACCCTAACATAAACATATTAGAGCCTTTTTGTGAAAGATCTAGACACCAGTCCTACCAAAGAAGTGAATAGACACATTAAAGGCAATTCAAAATAAATAGAAATAAGAACATTTTAGGTGGAAAAAGTGATTGCTGGCAATGTTAAAAGAGAATAATATCTTCATTTTGACCAGTACAACCAACAAAACAAAATATTCAGAAGAAATTTAAGCTGTGAAAACTTGGCCGTGATGACAAGAAGATAAAAAAAGTGAAGAATTTCCCACCTTGGGTCTGTTCCCTGGATGGGGCCAGGAGTGTTAATTCTGCTTGTGTGACAGAAACAACCATCCTAATAATTCTGCAAGGAATCTGCGAATGGGAGCCATTCTTTAATTTTGCTCTTTCTGCAAATTGCTTTATCTGTAAATCTTTTTCTCTGCCTATGCATATGAGCTGCTTAGTGCTTTGGCCAGCAACAAATACAGTATACACTCTTAATTCAACTTTAATGGATCCAAAGCTTCCCATATGTTGAGCATCTGAAATAAAAAGACAATGCAGGTTGATGGGCAGGAAAGGAAAGAAAAGCTCATGGAATCGCAGAATCAAAACCCACTTTCAGAACCTAGATCTGCTGATGTCTGGCGCCGACACTCTGATACACATTTATATGAATTAGATTGGCAGGTTGATAGATTTCTCATGACCAAAGTTGGGTTTCTTGAACTCTTAGGACACTGGAAGAGAATATTTAGACAACAACCATACCAGCAACAGGCGAGGAAGGTGAGACCTGCAGGAGATACTGACTGAGCCATTTCCTAAGCATATCAGAAGGAAATTGTTTCAATTCTTGTCACAGGATAGGCCAGATGCTCTGTCCTGCCCTAGCCTCACTGTGCTCCCCCTTCCAAAACAAAGAGGGAAGAAGGAAAGTAGAAAGGGAAGGAAGGGGGGGAGGAAGGGAGAGGGAGAGGGAGAAGGAGGGAGACAGGGAGGAATATTACAATTAAGCTAAAGCAAGGATTAACAACGGTAAGAAATAAAGGTTACTTTTGCATAAAATGGAAATATAAAAGGTCAGTGTTCAGGAAATGTTAGTGTACTAGCTCAGTTACTCTCGGTTCATAGGACTGAGTCATTCGGTTTAGCGGGCTCAGGGAATAGTACCATAGCTTTTTCGCTTGCACTTTTATGAGGCATATCTGTGCTGGTGGCAGCTAGCAGACTGGCAGCGCTACAAACTGGCATGCCCTCAGGTCATAAACTAATTATGGCACAATCATTCACTTGTTCTAGCCATTCTGCCTATTACTTCATAAATGGGGAGGGCAGGACCCTTGTCTAAGTCCAGCTCTGGAAAAAAAGACCTCCCTGGTTCAAGCCTTCCTTCCTGGGGAGTTATGTGGGACTCTGTAGAGCCATCGACAGTCTCAGTTAGCCTAGCAGTCTCTCCTTCTGCCTTAATAATCAATTCACTATTAAGTGTCTGTGCTGTATAAGACCCAGAGAGGAAATGCAAAAATAAGGAAGACTGTACCTTCAAAGGGCTGAGTCTAGAGGGGATGGGGAACATAAGAACCATTCAAAACCATCACTTGTCTTAAGCCCACCTGCACATCTCAAAACCCACATTTTTCCTGAACAGAAGAGGCCTTTTGACTCTAGACCCCGCATTAGTCATCTGAGTCTACCCCCACAAGCTCTAGAAAAAATGAAGACATTCTCTTCCAGAGTCAGTGTAATCTTCCATCTTTTCCCCAACAATGGGAGATAAGTTCCCTGTTCATAATTCAATTAAGGACTCAAGGCTGCTTGTCCAAAAGAAGGGCCAACCACTCCCCTCCAGTGCAATAGCTCTCTTGCCTGCCATCCTGCCTCTACTGAACACACAGTCAAGGTTCCTGATGAGGTATACACAGATGATATCCCTTCAATCACAAGAAGGCTTATCCACATCCACACAGACTTACAAATAGCCTCAGGGAGCCAAGCATGCATACCCAGAAATGCATGTGAACATACGAAAAGGTATGTACACAGGTTTGCTTACAGTCAGAAGAGAAAGTAAACAGATTGGGGAGGGGTGGTGAAAGTTCACAGCTCAGTGAGCTGGAGACCTGGGTAGGAAGGAGAAAGAATGAGTCTAAAATACCCACAGAGTGCTGCTTTTCAAGACAGCAGCATACACAGAGCCAGTAGTGACAAGTGATTTGGTGGGACTGGAGAGAATGGATTTGTAGCTAGAACTCAGGAAACGGTTTGAGGATCAATAGGCTCCATCAGTATGCCAGTGACTTCATAGTAATATAGTCAAGGTCCCAGAATAAATCATTTCCATGCTCATTACTGCTTATGGCAAACATCACCCAATTCAGAGTCTGAGCTTCAAAGAGCCCAAGATCTCTGACAGGCATCATTAAAAACATTCCTGCAAGAAGCACCCTTCATAAGGTGGAGCCTAGCCAAACACACAGGCATCTGCTCCCCACAATGGTCACATATTCTCCTGCTGCCTTCTACCCTCGTACAGGCCCCCACAGTCTGTTTGCATTCCCACACCTGGCCCCACCTTCTAGCAGGGGCCAAGAGCATCATTTCTGGATGAGTGCCCAGCCTTTGAAGTCAGAGAGAATTCAGGCTGTTAGATGAGGAGATCCAGATTCAAGACTTCTCAACACACACTTCCCCCTACTCAACAATGCTTACAATAAAGTTACACTCAAGAGGTACTCTGGCTGCTAGAAAAACAGGAAGCCAGGAGTGGGTGGGTAAGTTAGTGTATCTAGGCTGGCCTGAGCTCTGTGGAATGTCAGGCTCCCAGCAAAGTTGAGTCCCTCCACTGAAGGTGTGACCAAGGGATCCTTAAGCTGGGTGCTGACAAACCAGCCTTGCCTTTTTTTTTCCTAAGCATTTTTAAAAATTGAAGTATAGTTAATTTACAATGTTGTGTTAGTTTCAGTTGTACAGCAAAGTGATTCAGTCATATATATATATATATATATATATATATATATATATATATATTCTTTTTCAGATGCTTTTGCATTATAGGTTATTACACGATGTTGAATATAGTTCCCTGTGCTATACAGTAGGTCTTTGTTGTTTATCTATTTTATATACAGTAGTGTGTACATGTTAATCCCGAACTCCTAATTTATCTCTCCCCTCCCCCCACTCTCCCCTTTGGTAACCATAAGTTTTCTATGTCTGTGAATCTATTTCTTTTTTGTAAATAAGTTCATTTATATAATTTTTTTAGATTCCACGTATAAGTGATATCATGCTATTTGTCTTTCTCTGTCTTCCTTCACTTAGTATGATAATCTCTAGGTCAGTCCATGTTGCTGCAAATGGCATTATTTCGTTCTGTTTTTATGCCAGCCTGGCCTTTAAAAAAGTATTTCTCCCCGATACCCCCCACAGCTCCCACCCCACCCCCAGACACAAATAAAGTCGCCAGGACCTCAGGCTTGGGGCGCAAGAGCATAGCAGAACAACTCAGGGCAGAACTATCTTGGGAGACCTTCTTTATTCCAGTGCTGTCCTAGAACTAAAGGTTGGCAAAGAAATAGGTCTGAACATTTGGTTAAAAGAGCCATATTTAAAAGCAATTTTTCAATTCAAGTTTACAAGAGGCTTTCTTCATCTTCGAAGTCTGGGGGAGGGAGTGAAGATATAGATCCTTTAGGATAAACGGTAACCACCCACTTATGCATGCATGTTCCTATAGGTGTGATTCATGGGAATCAGGGAGAAATTGAGCCTTCCCCCCTTCTAGTCCTTAAGGTCATCATTCTGCCACGCCTCCAACAATAACAATTGCAATGCAATAACTCGTACTTATATAGCACTTGCCAGTTTACAAAGCTTCCTCCCATTCATTATTCCATTTAATACAAATTAACCCAGTATGTGCTGTAGTTAATGAAAGGGATGATATTTAAAGTGTATTCCGTCTGACCTAGCAATTCTGCTTCTTCTATGAATATCTCTTAATAAATAAAATAATTAGACAAGTGTGTGAAGATGTATGTACACAAATGGCCACTGTAGCACTGTTTATAATAGCAAAACATTAGAAGTGAATTAAATTAATGTGGTTCTGATTAAAATATTTATAGTATTCATACAGTCATAAAGTGTGACACTGTAAAGTCATTAAAATGATTATGTAGATTGGAAAAGATTTCTGCAACATATTGTCAGGTATAAAAAAGTGGGCTATAAAACAATATATATTCTATGACCTCATTTTTAATATGTGTATATAAACAGAAAAAAATTAGCGTAAGATATATATACACCTAATTATCAATCTGGTTATCTCTAGGTGATAGAATGCAGGTAATTTTCATTTTCTTCTTTAAACGTTTATGTATCTTCTAAGTTAATATTAAAACAATAAACAGTATTGTTTTTGATTACATGGAAAATAAAGCTATATTCATTTTGAACAGAAGAAATATGGTATGCAACAAAAGTAGTAGCTACCATTTATTGAGCAACTATTATGTACCACAGCTTCAAACACACATATTTTAACCCTCATAACAATAGCAGGAGGTATGTAATATTGTCCCCCATCTTACATATGAGGAGTCTGAGGCTCAGAAGGTTTAAAGGACTTCCCAAGGTCACATACCTAGAAGTGACAAAACTAGGATTTGAACCAAGGTTTCCTCTTTACTCTAAATCTCATGCTCTTATTTGCTGTTCTATCATCTCCCTTCTCAAGGGCCATTTCTCCATTGAAGTGCTCAATGTACCAAAGCCAATTTTTATATTTTTATATTTTATATTTTATACTTATGTCTGAGAGACCCCATAATGAGTATAACTGTTGCCAGCTCAAAGCAAGGTTTCAAGAATATACAGGGCTTCCCTGGTGGCATAGTGGTTGGGAGTCCGCCTGCTGATGCAGGGGATGCGGGTTCGTGCCCCAGTCTGGGAGGATCCCGCGTGCCGCAGAGCGGCTGGGCCCATGAGCCGTGGCCGCTGGGCCTGCGCGTCCGGAGCCTGTGCTCCGCGATGGGAGAGGCCACAGCAGTGAGAGGCCCGCGTACCGCAAAAAACAAATAAATAAATAAAATAAGAATATACAGAACCATCAAGGCCTGGTACCAAAAGCCCAGAAAAAGCAGCAATAGCCCAAATTGAAGTCTGGTCCCTAAAATCTCACAAAGCAAGGTTTTCCTTGCTTGATTCAAACCTTTGCTTCCTCCATCTATCTATTCCTTCCCTGAGTACCTATCATGTGCCAGGAACTGTGGGAGTGCAAAGGTGAACAAGGCAGACTCCTGGCCTTCAGAATTACTTGAGAACAAACTTCATGATGAAATGTGACCAATGGCCAAAGGACCATAGAAGGAAACTTGGAAAGACAGGAAGCAGGTGGCCAAATCCTTCTTTACTATACTTTAAAAGAATAGTAAATACATGGATTCAATTACCCAAAACCATCCAACATTATTGAGCAATGACTATGTACCAGGCCCTGTGCTGTGTGCTGTCACATATCGTACTAGTATTACTATTATTGCTACTACTAAGGAAAATAGCAGCTAACATTTTATTAAGTCCTTACTGGTAGTGGTGGAAACTGGGCTAAGTGCTTTACATACAGCATATATGTTCACAACCACAATTCTATTAACTTGGATTAAGGTAGAGGTTTAATATGAAAACAAAAAGGAACAAATCCAACAAACAAAAGCTGTAGAGTTCTCCACAGATTCCCCTATTCACCACTAGAAATATAATGGTCATCATAGAGGTAAAATGGTTTGAATATCCAGACAACTCTATAAACACTTTCCATTTGTTCCTTTTATTTTCTTTTGGCTCGATACAACACACATTTATTATCTCTCAGTTTCTGTGAGTAAGAGTCCAAGAATGGCTTAGCTGGGTCATTTGTAAGGCTTTAATCAAGGTGTTGGTCAGGGCTAGGGTCTCATCTGAGGCTCACCTGGGGAAGAATCCACGTCCAAGCTCATGTGACTGTTGACAGGATTCAGTTCCTCGCAGGCTTTTGGAGTCCTGCTGCTTGTCAGCTAAAGACTGCCTTCATTTGCTTGCCACATGGCCTCCTTCATAGGTAACTCACATTCATGTCAGCTTGCTTCTTCAAAGCCAGTAGGGGAATAAGTATCCTGTTCCCTTCTTTAGTCCAGATCAGAGGCTCACATACTTAAAGCATTACTATCTGGGGTTCTATACATAGATGTAGCGCTTTATTGCAATACAAGGGATTTTCAGGGAGAATTTCCATTAATTCATGATTTTTTGTCTTGTGTGCTATTTCTAGTACCTGACTTAAAGGGTGCATGAGATAATAATGATGATATGAAGATTATATGCCCAATAAATGATAGATCTTGCCTTAATATACTAAGCTTCACAATAACCCTATCATAGAAGTACCCTTGATCTCATTTTACAGGTGAGTAAATGTGGTTCATAAAGGGTCATCCCACACTATTTCAGTGTGACAAAGCCAAAGTTTAGACCCAGGTCTGACTGACACCAAAGCTCCTTGCACAGCTTCATGAGAGGTACTTCCTTTTTGATAAATAAATTAGGCTTTAGCTAAAAGGAATGACAAGGGCACAATGAACAAGATGGATCAGAAGGGAGAGCATGAGGCAGATCCAAGGAAGAGTGGTGAGAAAAAAAGTGACACTATCAAAGTTGGGCTTTAGGAAAATTAACCTGATGGTGGTGACACCTGTCCCCTGAGGCAATGTTGGCTCTCATTTGAGGTAGAATACAGACAAGAAACCCTAGTCTACAGAACAAGCTCCCTTTTCTGGTGGAGGACTCCAAGGTACTATCTGAAGGTCACCTGTCTCCTTGAATTCCCAAACTGAGGACTCACAACCACATTCTTAGAGGTGATACAGGAAGCTAGGACCCCAGCTCCCTATCATTGCATATTACAAAGTTCACACTGAAGAAGACACCTCAGCCTCCCTCCTGTCTCAGAATGGTGTCAGGTAGCAACAACACCCATTAAAATGTCTAAAATGTGCTATTTTTCACCTGAACCATCTGCATCTAATTTCACAAAACACCAGCTTGGGACTGGAGAATAGAGCTCCTGCCAAGCGAAATACCAAAGACCATGCACAGCTCCCTCTCTCTACCTAAGCTAAGCTTGCAGGGGTGATTCTCCTTGTAAGGTCTGTTGCCTCATCCAAGGAAGACTGAAGAATTTCTCTTGCACTTTTGCCTATTTCCTAGGATAGCAAAAAAATCAAGGATGACAAGCCGTACCCACCAGGTACCCTACTTATATCCAAAAAGATTTGAAGTACCTTACAATAAAAATTCTTATATCACAGGACCATAAAAGAGGTTTTAAAAGAGGTTTAAAAAGAGGTTTAAAAAAGGTTTTAAAAGAGGTTTTAAAAGAGGTTTAAAAAAACAGAGGGGGAGATGATTTTATTTAAAAGAAGAAAACCTTTTGTTGATATGTGCTTCAGTTGAAAATTCAAATTTGCTCCAAGCTTCCTAGCAGCCAAGGCATAAAGGCAAACACTATAGGTTCTAAAACTTTGGTCTGATAAAAGGAAACAAGCTAACTTGTCAGGAGGCAAACTATTGGTCGGCCCTGGAATTATACAAGGGACAATTGAAAAAAACTCACAAAGGCTGATCTGTTCAACATCATTTTGGCAAAATGTACTTTTGTCATATAACCATTTCTTAAATTGACCCTCACATCTTAAATCACCCTCCCTATGTGAATGATCTTTTTCTGTTTCCTCACTTGCTTCCCAGTACTCTTACTGAGGTACCTGTGAACAAGCAGTGCCAACGTGCCCCTGAAACTGCAGCTTTGGATCTGCTCCAAGTTCTTGGATACTTGGTTGGGATCTCAAAAAATGCTATGCCCAGAGAGCAGAGAAAATACCAATTTTGGCCTAGAATATGTTTAGGGCTATGTGGTGTCAACTGCCTTAACTAGCAGCCTAGTTCCTTAGAAACAGCTGACACTAGGCTTTGAGTAGGAGAGTCAGTGGTACCTAAGGGCCTCTTTCTACTGCAGCTGATGTGCCTGTTGGACCAGAAGCACAAAAAAAGAAAAAGGAATCAGCACCAAGCAAGCCAGACCAGAGGCAGGCCCAGTTTGGATTAAAGATCATACTCAGGAGAAAAGAATTCTAGGTGTGAATACAGAGAGTGGGGCTGGGGGAGGGGGTGTTAACCAGCAGACAGTTCAGTTTTTAGGAACAGTGCCAGAGCAAGGACTCCAAAGCTGGAAAAAAAGGTTTGGCTTTAATCATGGGAAACCTCCCAACCCCCACCCCAACTGACCTGGAGGTGGGGCAAGTCTGAAGCAAGTAAAGAGAAATAAATGGCATGCTGACAAGGGAAGGTAAAAGGGAGGTTGAAGAAACAGAGTCTGGGAAGCAAAATTCTGAACAGCTAGCTAAAAGGACATTTTAACATACATTATGAGACCAACAGCTGACAAGTAAAAGGAGATACTGTTAGGAGCCAAAGTCTCATCAAGGTGTGAGATGTGAGGGAAGTGGTCCTAGTTCAGGCTAAGAGAAGAGGTGGAGGGTGTGGTGTCGCAAAAGCCAGGCTGAAATTCCAATAAGAAATGAAAAGAATAGAATTTGCATTCAACCACTGACTAAACAATCATTATTATTCAATTTAATTGTCCTGACAACAATCCTGTGACCTAAGAGTGATTGCCCTCTGACAGATGAGGAAAAGGAGACACAGGTTGTTGCTTCACAGAACTTACTCAGGGTAATTACCTGGCTAGGAAAGAGAACTTCCAGGCTTTGAACCCAAATGTCTGTGGCTCCACAACTTGTAGTCTTTCAACACATCCCCCTGAACAGTGCCAGTCCTGCACAACTAAGGAACCAAGGCCCCAACATCGGTGGTGGTGGGGGATGGGGGGAAGCAGCAACTTCACCTTGGCAGTCTAAGGAAAGTTTCTTTCCTGAAGTAGGACCAATCAAAATTAGATTTCTAGGCTTCTTTAAATTCCTACCTATTCTATTCTTTCTAAATATAACTATAAATATAGGTGTGTGTGTGTGTGTGTGTATATAGTTATATTTACAGAGAACAGAATAGGTAGGAATATATATATGCATACACACATACATATACATATAAAATGACAATATATTTTAACCTTTTATTTAAATAATATCTATATATATTATATTTATATTATGTTATATTATATATTAATAATAATAATACTAGGCAGTACTTATTACCTAGTAATAAGCATTACTTTGTGCCAGATACAGGACTAAGCACTTCGTGGCTTAGATCGTTTCCTCACATGAGAAAATCTGCATATAAATCTTATTATTATCCACAATCCACAGATGAAAAATTAGGCTTGGAGAGGTTCAATAACTTGTCTGAGGTTACACAAGGAATAAATGACAGAATTTCAGTTCAACTCAGCCTCCAGATCCATACGACACTGCCTTCCTAACTCTTCCATATAGATACCTCAGAATATAGAGATGAGCAAAAAAAGGAAAACAAAATCACCCATAACAGCATAAACATATCTGCTTTTCTCTACAGACTTTCAAGCTACATATCCCGGTGTTTTGATTTGATCTGTTCCTTAATTATCCCACATGTGTCTGTCCCTAAAGAGCTGATAAGCCCCATACAGGCAGGAGTTAGGCCTTCTATTTTGTTTCTCCCCACTGTCTCACTCCAGCCCCAGCACAGAGCCCAATGGGTAGTCATACCTGTTGCCGATGGACCACCATGAGGAGAGTCAAGCTCAATGATGATGCCAGAATGCAGCAGAATTTTACAAGACATGATTTCATGAATCTGGCAGCCCAGCAAGATCTCACTATGTCATCTGAGACAATGAGAGATGCTTGGGTAACCTCCTCAAGCCCTAGGCTGCTGACCCAATCTTTTATCAAGCATTAAGTCAGCCAGTTGTAAATCAATAGAAAACTTCTTAAAGAGTTGATTCGTCTTTAAGTAAATTGTCAGATGCTTGGACCAAGATGTATGTACAAAGATATTCTCCACAATATTATTTATAATAGCAAAAAAACTGCAAACCTAAATGGCCAATTACATGGAAGTAGTAAATTAAATTATAATGCACCCATATGGGGCTATTATTATGCAGTGATCTAAAAGTAAGTTTTAAAAATTTCCTAATGACAAGGAAAAAGAGCCATAACAAGTTAAGTGGAAGAATTTGAGGGAAGGATACAGACAATATAGCCACGTAGTATGATCTCAAATATACATTACTTTTATAATCAAAATATATTACTCTTAATGAGAAAAAAATCAGTTTATAAAAACAAGATGAATAATTGTGACCCTTTCCACAGTGTCTTTTCTCTTGCATTAGCTTTGCCTTTTCTCAGACATGGTTTAAGTTGCTGCTACATTATCTCAGTTTCATTTGTAAAATAGGGGTGAAAGTAGCTACTAATCTCCCATAGTTGCTGTATTGATGAAATGAGATAATGGATGTGAAAGTGACTTTTCAAACAGAGTACTATTCACTTCTAAGCTATTACTGAGGAGATCCTAAGTGTGCTAAATTTTTGGTGGTTTGCAGAAATCAATCTCTCTTGGAGCCAGTCTCTCCTGGGGCCAATCTCTGTCTCTTCCTGCCCATTTCCACTGCCATAATCACACTCCAGGCATTTACCCTCTCATTGCCTGAATTTCCACACTAGTCTCCTAGCTGGATCTCCTCCAGACTCTGGCCCCCACTATCCACCCTCCACAAAGCACCAAGAATCACCTTTATGACCATATTAATCCTTTGCTCAGACTCCTAAGTACTCTTCACATACCACACCAATTTTTAAATCAATTCTACAACATTCTCCAACTATCACCCTAGTCCCCATATAATCAGCTTAAAAGTCTTCAACATGTCTTTGCTTAACTAGAAAGCACCATATTACATAGTAGACCCTCGATGTGTCATACCATTCTACTCTAAGTGTGGTCTTTGGACCAGTATCATCAGCCTCACCTGGGAGTTTTTAGACAGGCAGAATCTCTGGCCGCAGCCAGACCTATCGAATCAAAGTCTGCATTTAAGAGTATCCAAGTGATTTGTATGCACAGTAATGTTTGAAATGCACTGGCCTAGGAGGCCCTAAAGCCGTCAAGGTAAAGCGAAGTATTGACAGCTGTAATTAATTGACAGATTTATTAACTCTTTCCAAGCTGTCCTTATGGCTTGTCTCGTGTGTTTGTCCATCTCCTTTTTTTGGATGGTAAGACTGTTTAAAAAGTTGTAACTTACATAACCTATATGGGAAAAGAATCTGCAAAAGAATGAATACATGTATATGTATAACTGAATCACTTTGCTATACACCTGAAACTAATACAACATTGTAACTCAACTATACTCCAATAAACTTTTTTAAAAAGCAAAGTGGAATTGAATGGTAATGTTTTCTATTCTTCAATTAAATTAATTTTGACAGAGGACAAACTATATTTAATTTTTCTAGAAAAAATCTTCTCAGCAAGAAAAAAGGTAACTTACATTTTTCTCTTTGTCCCAACTCCTATCATCCAGGAGGCCCTCAGTAACTGATCATCAACCCAAAATAGCTTCAAAGGGCTTCCCTGGTGGTGCAGTGGTTGAAAGTCCACCTGCCGATTCAGGGGACACGGGTTCGTGCCCCAGTCCGGGAAGATCCCACATGCCGCGGAGAGGCTGGGCCGCTGAGCCTGCGCGTGCGGAGCCTGTGCTCCGCAACGGGAGAGGCCACAACACTGAGAGGCCCGCATACCACAAAAAAAAAAAAAAAAAAAGCTTTAAAGGCCATATTTAAAAGTAATCATGGGGCTTCCCTGGTGGCGCAGTGGTTGAGAGTCCGCCTGCCAATGCAGGGAACACGGGTTCGTGCCCCAGTCCAGGAAGATCCCACGTGCCGCAGAGCGGCTAGGCCCGTGAGCCATGGCCGCTGAGCCTGCGCGTCCAGAGCCTGTGCTCCACAACGGGAAAGGCCACAACAGTGAGAGGCCCGCGTACCGCAAAAAAAAAAAAAAAGTAATCATGATCAAATTTATTTAATATGGCACAGTAGTTAAGAACATGGAATCTGGAGTTGCCAGCCTGAGATCAAACACCTGGCTCCACTACTTTCCAGCTGAGTGACCTTGGGCACTTAACCTCTATGTGCCTCAATTTACTCATCTTTGAAATGGAGATATTAATACATATTCAAAAGATTGTTGTGAGAATTAAATGAGTGAATCAATGGGAAGCCCTTAAACACCATCTGCCACAGTTACCACTATATAAGTTTTAGGTATTACAAATGTTGCCTTAGAAGAGCATTATGATAATGATTTCAAAATTTAGGCCATTAACAATCATAACTACAGAATTATTTCCAAGATGGAGTGTGTGCTGGGAATTTAGCACGGATAGTCATTCTGAATTCTCACAACTCTTCAATGAGATTGACAGTCATCTTATTTTACAGAAGACAGAGTTTGCACAGCTAAACTTGAATTCAGGCCTGAAGAACTTCAGAGTCCATGTTCTCTAAAGTGTATAAACAGGGGGCTTTAAAGGCAATAGAGAAAAGAAATCGTTTATGGTTTTAAGAAATAATAAAGAATGAGGTAAAAGTTGATGGCTTGACTATTGGGGGTACCCAGATTTTGGAAAAGCAAGATCTAACTTTGTAAGAGCTCACAAGCTCACTGATACGAATAATTAAAATAGTATTGTGGATATTGCACTCAGTGAGCTAAACATGAAGCAAACAGTTTGTGGAGGGTAAGCCAAAGGCAACCATCTGTGGCTCTGGGATTTCTCCCTCAGTATTCCAGGCCAAGAAATGGATAATAGAAACTTGTCTGTATCCCCAGCTACCTGGACTGTCCCTGGACAGGAATTAGGTGCAGATATTTCTATGTGGGAATCAGAGAACATGAAACACACAGGAAGGAGAGGCCCACAATGGCCTGCAACACTCCTGTCCTGGACATTGCTACCTCTGGTTCTTCTTTCCTGTCCTAGAGATTCACCTGGGCACTATCATCACCACCACCACTACTTAAGACAAACCGCCACACTGTTCTTAAGAGAAGTCAGAGGGAGATAATGCCTGGGATTAGAGCCAAAACTAGGAAAGCAGTATAATGTTCCCTTTCTGCTGAAAAAACTGGAAGGGGGATGGGGCAAGTGAGGGCCTTTGGGAGTCCTCCAAACTCATAGCAAGCAGTGGGAGCATCTTGTGAAGGGAAAAGGCCCAGGGGCCAGAGGCATAGTGAGCTCCCAGTATGGTGTTTGGCACATGGGCGAGGACCTCTTTGTATGACTGTTCAGTAATAAATTCCTTGGGCAAGGAAGTATGCAAAAGAGTACTGAGTCAGCCCTGTGTATATCAAGGGCAGGAAAATAGACACAGAATTCTCTGTGCATACAGGTGAGAGAATTTTAGCCACCTAAATTAATAAGATAGTTTTAAAAAGTCAACCAAAAAGTAGGCAGAGGTCATGGGGCCTAGAATCAACAATATGGTATTCCAGGCAAAAGGAAAGAAAGTGAGGAAGAAGAAACAAAGATTGCATTGCAACCTCAAAGGATGCTGCGGCTGAAAATGAGTCCGTGACAGCATTGATAAGATCTGATTGGAAAACTCAATTTTAAAGAGTTAGAAAAACAAGAAAAAATGAGTCCTATCTGAAAAGGACATTATGAAAAGCGCTATTAATGAAATCACATAGCATCCAAGCACTGTATAAGGTCCCCAAGCTGAGGGAATAAATTGGAACCTGGGCTCCACTTGGTAAGCCTGTTGCTCTACACAGGGCTGAATGCCCCCTGAAGAAAGGAGGATCTTTTTGTAATTGGCATAAAAGCACCATATGGGCTAGTGGCAACTCAGGAGTCTGTGTCCTCAGAGGGTTTCATATTAATAAAAACCATGACTATAGAGACAAATATTAAAGTGTTGACCCCAAACAGATCCAGCTATTTCATCTCTAACTCACTTGATCTCTTTTCAAGAACATATAGCTGGATATTATAAGAGTTTTGATTGCCTGCAAAGCTAAAACTCCCAACAGAGTTAAGATTCAAATGGGTAGTTTTTAAAAAATTTTTAATCTGAAAATAAACCATCATCATCACCATTATAAATAATTTATTAAGCACCACATCACACTCACAAAGGGAAAATAAAGGTTAGGATAAGAATTCTTGAGGTTGACAGGGTGCTTAGTTTAAGTCTTCACTACAGTTAGGAGAAATGAGGCCTGAAGAATGGTAGTCACTTGCTCAAGGTAACAGATCACGTAAGAATTTCAACTGTGGACTGTAGGGTATTTTGCTTGACATGAACTAAAAATCTGGTGAGCGTGGAGTGTGATAGGGTAAAGTTCCCTGAAGTCAGGGACCATACCTGTTCTCCATTTCTAATTCTATACTTGAGATGAATTGAATCTCAAATAGTCACTTTGCTAAACGACAAACAAACAACCCCCCCCCAAAGAAAAAAACAACACAGAACAAAACAAACAGGCAGAGAAGGAAATTACCTAAGTTTCAGAAATGGGACCTTACACATAAGAGATGCCAAACTTTGGTTTACTGACTGCATAGGCAGTTTTGGGGAAAATAAGTTAGAAGACAGATGGGGCCTACCTACATATATGCAGAATCACTGGGGGCAACTTAAACAGCCAGGCTACTAGGATTTCTCTCATCCTCCACACAGTAAAGTCTCAAATTGAACTTATGCCTGGGCACAATCCTCCTTCCCTTATCCCCACCTACCCCCACCCCCCCATCCCTCCAACTATTAGAGCCTATTTGAAATCACTGGGGTATATTCTCTTTAGCGCAAGGCTCATCAAACTATATCGAGTTAAGCTGCAAATTTTCCCTCATTCTACATCTTTAGGTTCTAATTTAGACTAGGATGGTAATAGGAGGTTAACATGAAAGGACAATCCGGTATAGGTACCTTATCTCCATTTTTCTAATCCAAAATTCTTATTTTGCTCCACAAAGGTCATGTAAATAGAGCTGAAGCCCACTGCAGGTTAAAGGGGAGCAGGTAGAATTGGCAGACAGCTCTATAAATATTCAAATATTTCCAGTGAGTGCTCTTGGTTAGAGGGACAGAGATGGGAGTGCAATGAGGGGGATGGTTGGACACTTCCAAAGAGGCTTTTGTCTGACACCCTGGCTACTTACACTTGTATGCCGAGAAAACAAGAGACCTCCCAGCTACTCCAGATGACAGTCTCAAAAGGGACAAGTATAAGATAATTAATGCTTTTTATGTTTTTGTGGGGTTTTTTTGTAGTATAGGTTCTGCCTCTGGGAATATGGGTTCCAAGCTATCAGCTCTAAATAAGAAAAGAGATCTGGAAAGCACTGTAGACTGTTTAACAAAGACACCAGACTAATTTTTTCTTTCAGCTAAAATAAGTATTGGTCTACGCATATCAGGAATAGAAAAAAAAGTGAGATGTTCCTTTCCCTCACTCCCTCACCTCACCCTGCCCTCAATTCCTTCCATCATGGTTTGCCCTCATCTGGGATACTGCGTGCAGGTCTGGTCATCACATCTCAGAGACAATACCATCAAGCTGGAGAAGGTCCAGGAAAAGGCTTAAAATGGTAAATTTATAGCAATAAAACAAAGTCCAACTTCATCAATTAGTATACTTAGAAAACATATCCCCTCCAAAGATTAGAACAGTCTGACAATACAATGTGTTTTTTTACATTTGGATAAATTCATTGACAGATATTAAAAAAGGAAATTAATGTTTGGAGAATATCACTTACTATAGATGTTGACTAGGAGGAGGGCCCAAAGATAAAGATTTAGGGGTTATATATTCTACCAGGTCCTGCACTAGTAACATTACCTATGTTATCTCATTTAATCCTCACAATAACCCTATGAGTAGGTACTATTAGATCTCCATATTAGTGATGAGGAAACCGAGGTTTAAGAGAAGTTACATAACACATCTAACTCACACACTGCTGGTTAAAACCAAGTTTCGATATGGATAGGAAAGGAAGTGAAATCATCTTTATGTAGAGATGATATGATCAGCTAGGTAGAAAATTCTAAGAAATCTACAAAAGGGCTATTAAAACTAACAAGAGATTAGTACGGTTATGACACAAAATCAATATACATAAATCAATCACATTTCTATTACTAGCAATCAAGAATCAGAAAGTAAAATTTTAAAATACTAACCATTTATAATAGCATCAAAAATATGAAATACTTAGGGATAATTTTGACAAAAGATGTCCAAGAGCTGTAGATTGAAACTACAAAACACGGCTGAAATAAATTAAAGAACATTTAAATACAGAGATATACCCTGTTCCTACATTGGAAAAGTCAGTATTGTTAAGGCGTTAATTCTCCCCAAATTTATCTACAGATACAGTGTAATCCCAATCAAAATCCCAACAGGCTTTATAAATAGAAATTGACAAGTTGATTCTAAACTTTATATGGAAATTCAAACAACTGGGAATAGCCAAAACACTTCTGAAAAAGAACAAAGTGGGAGGGTTTACACTATTTGAATACAAGACACTATAAAGATACATAGCACAGGGAGATCAGCTCAGTGCTTTGTGACCTCCTGGAGGGGTGGGATAGGGAGGGTGGGAGGGAGGGAGATGCAAGAGGGAAGAGATATGGGAACGTATGTATGTGTATAACTGATTCACTTTGTTATAAAGCAGAAACTAACACACCATTGTAAAGCAATTATACTCCAATAAAGATGTAAAAAAAACCAACAATATGGTTTTGGCATAAAGATAAACATATAGGTCAAAGGTACATACTACAGTGTCCATGTGTATAGAGTCAATTGATTTTTGACAAAGGTACCAAAGCAATTAAATAGAAGAAGGATAATCTTTTCAACAAACGTTGCTGGAACAATTGGATGCTCACATGCAAAACAAACAAAAACAAAAAGCAAACCAAAAAACCCTCAGCTATTCTCTCACACAACTTACAAAAATTAACCCCAAATGGATCCTAGACCCAAGTGCAAGAGCTAAAACTATATAACTTCTAAAAGAAAATATAGGAGAGAAATCATAGTTACCTTGGGTAAGGCAAAGACTTCTTAGGACACAAAAAGCTGAAATTATAAAATGTTTAAAAATATTTAAATGGACTTTATCAAAATTAAAACATTTTACTTTTCTTTTTTAATATTTAGATGATTTAATAGACATTTCTTCAAAGAAGATATACAAATGGCCAATAAGCACATGAAAATATGCTACTCAATATCATTAGTCATTAAGGGAAATGCAAATCAGAACCAGAATGAGATATAACTTCACACCCACTAGGATGGAGAGAGATAGATCTAGACAGAGATGGAGATAGAGACACAGACATTTAAAAAAAAAAAAAAAACAGGGCTTCCGTGGTGGCGCAGTAGTTGAGAGTCCGCCTGCCGATGCAGGGGACATGGGTTCGTGCCCCGGTCCGGGAAGATCCCACATGCCACAGAGCGGCTGGGCCCGTGAGCCATGGCCACTGAGCCTGCGCGTCCGGAGCCTGTGCTCCGCAACGGGAGAGGCCACAACAGTGAGAGGCCCGCGTACCACAAAAAAAACAAACAAACAAAAAAAACCTTTTACTTTTCAAATGACACTGTTAAGAAATGGATAGGCAAGCCACAGACTGGGAGAAAATATTTGCAAATCACATATACCCAACAAAGGACTTGTATCTAGAATATAAAGAACTCTTACAACTCAATATCAGAAGAGAAAAACTAATAAAAATAGGCAAAAGATTTAAATAGACACTTCACCAAGGAAGATACACATATGGCAAATAAGCACATAAAAACATGCTTAACATCGCTAATCATTATAAAAACATAAACTAAAACTACAAAGAAATACCAATGCATACCTTCTAGAATGGCTAAATTTTTTAAAATGACCATAATAAGTATTGGTATGGAATGGAACTCTCTTACACTACTGGTGTAAGATATTTACAACCATGTTGGAAAATAATTTGGCAGCTTTTAAAAATGATAAATATACATCTACCATATGACACAGTTATTCTACTTGTAGATTTAACCAAGACAAATGAAAGTATATGTTTACACAAAGACTTATACATGAATGATCACAGCAGTTTTATTTATAATAGCCAGAAACAAGCCAAATGTTCAACAACAAGCGAATGGATAAGCAAACTGTGGTATATTCATGCAATCGAATATTACTCAGCAATAAAAAGGAGTAAACTGTTGATACATGCAAGAACATGGAAAAATGTAGAAATATTTATACTGAGTGAAGAAGGAAGACAAAAAATATATACTAAATGATTCTATTGATCTAAAATTCTAGAAAATGCAAACTATAGTGATAGAAAGTAGTTGTCTGGGAGTAATGGAGGTGGATTATGAAGGGGTACAAAGAAACATTTGGAGGTGAATCATATGTTTATTACCTTTATTATGGTGATAGTTTCATAGGCATTGTCAAAATTCATCAAACTGTATAGGCATTTATACATGTATAATTTCTTATACATCAATTATCGTTCGATAAATGTGTAAAATATAAAATCAAGTCAAATTTGCCTCAACGCAATAGTTAACATACTTGTAAAATAGGGACTGATTTCCCAAACAAACAAAAATAAGTATGCTTATTTTGTAGCCAAACTTTACACAGTATATATAGTTAATTCTGGAAAAGAGACTAAATAATGACTCCCAGACCCTTCTAATCCAGAAAAATTGTTAGTCAAAAAAAATAAGGGGTCATGAAGGCTGCACACTAATATATACTGCAATAACTAGTATCTCCCTCCTATAGAACAGATTTCAGGTGTTAGCTGAAAGAAAAGAAAAAAAGAGGGGTTATGAACTTGGGCTTTACTGGATGATGAACTTAAGACTGGGCTACTTGCTAATAAGTTCTTCAATAGTTAAAAACTAGTATTGGTTGTTTTTTTAAAAAATTCATTTAGGAAGACATAACCATAATTCAAGAAAGTAGAAGAAGAAAAAAAGAAGATGTGTGGTTCCTATATGGTTCAGTAATAATCACAACCAGTCTATGACTCCCTTAAACAGTCTGTTGAAAAATATGAAGGGAGAAGAAAAGGGGGCCCTATGAAAGGTGTATAGGGATAGGGTGGGGATTGACAAAGATATTATGGGGCCAGAGAGAGATATCAAGAGCACGTTTTTAACTTTGCAAAACAAACTTAGAGACCCTTAGGTTAGGTGGCTTATACTCATGTAAAATACCAGCCAATCCATCAACAGATTTTTTTTGAAGTACCCACTAGTGATTTATAGTTAATGCTTAGTGAACTGGAACACTGCAACTGGAACTACTTAAATTTTTCTGACTTCTGAAATGTAATTAAATTGGTACACACAGGGAATTAGCAAAAGTATCCTGATCCTGTAGAGACCAATGTGTTACCCATTTAATTAGTCTGTCTGGGTAGTAAATCATGTTTTTGTCTAACATGCTAGATAAGCATATCTCACTCAAGTAGAGAACTCAGAAACTTCAGATGGAAATCATTTACAAAATACCAATGGGAAACCACAATAACTACCAAAAGAAGGGAGGAAAGAGAGAAGAGGGAAGAAAGAAGAGAGGAGGGGAGGGGAAGGAGGAAGTTGTGTAGGATGTAGCATTTTAAAGGGGCTTTATTAGCACAGAAAACATGGAAACTTTCTGCTCCAAAAAGAATCACCCCCTCAACCACTCTACCACCACCACCACTACCGCCACCACTCTCTCTCTCTCTTTCTCTCTATCTCTATTTTTTACACACACACTCTCTCTCACACACACACTAAATTTTACAAGTTCAAGTGGTGAAGTATCTATCCAGACATCTATGTGAAAAATCAAAATTCATATCAGTTTCTAGATAGCATAGCAATAAATGTTAAGGGTAAGGGAGAGGGAAGATGAGAAGTAGTAAATATTAAGCTAAAAGCTTATCCTCTAAGATCAGGAACATGACAAGGTTCCTCACTCTCAAGACTTCTACCCAACATAGAACTGGAAGTCCTAGCCAGAGCAACTGGGAAAGAAAAATAAATACAAGGCATCCAAGTTGGATGGGAAAAAGTAAGACTATCTCTGTTTGCAGATGACCTTTCGTTATATATAGAAAATCCTAAAGACTGTACCAAAAAACTGTTAGGACTGAAAAACAAATTCAGTAAAGCTGCAAGAAAAAAAATCAACATACAAAAATCAGTTGTGTTTCTATATATTAACAATGAACTATCTAAAAAGGAAATTAAGGCCAACAAACACATGAAAGAATGCTCAACATCATTAATCATTAGAGAAATGCAAATCAAAACTACAATGAGATATCATCTCACACCGGTCAGCATGGCCATCATCAAAAAATCTACAAACAATAAATGCTGGAGAGGGTGTGGAGAAAAGGGAATCCTCTTGCACTGTTGGTGGGAATGTAAATGGATACAGCCACTATGGAGGTTCCTTAAAAAACTAAAAATAGAACTACCATACGACCCAGCAATCCCACTACTGGGCATATACCCTGAGAAAACCAAAATTCAAAAAGAGTCATGTACCAAAATGTTCATTGCAGCTCTATTTACAATAGCCCAGAGATGGAAACAACCTAAGTGCCCATCATCGGATGAATGGATAAAGAAGATGTGGCACATATATACAATGGAATATTACTCAGCCATAAAAACAAATGAAATTGAGCTATTTGTAATGAGGTGGATGGACCTAGAGTCTGTCATACAGAGTGAAGTAAGTCAGAAAGAGAAAGACAAATACCGTATGCTAACACACATATATGGAATATAAAACAAAAAAGTTCTGAAGAACCTAGGGGCAAGACAGGAATAAAGATGCAGACTTACTAGAGAATGGACTTGAGGATATGGGGATGGGGAAGTGTAAGCTGGGACAAAGTGAGAGAGTGGCATGGACATATATACACTACCAAATGTAAAATAGATAGGTAGTGGGAAGCAGCCACATAGCACAGGGAGATCAGCTCGGTGCTTTGTGACCACCTGGAGGGGTGGGATAGGGAGGGTGGGAGGGAGGGAGATGCAAGAGGGAAGAGATATGGGGACATATGTATATGTATAACTGATTCATTTTGTTATAAAGCAGAAACTAACACACCACTGTGAAGCAATTATACTCCAATAAAGATGTTAAAAAAAAAAGAAATTAAGAAAGCAATCCCATTTCCAATAGCATCAAAAAGAATACATTTAGCCAAGGAAGTGAAAGACCTATGCACTGAAAACTATAAAACAAATTGAAGACACAAATGGAGAAAAGAGAACCCTCCTATACTGTTGGTGGAAATATAAATTGTAAAGCCACTGTGGAAAACAGTATGGAGGGTCCTTTAAAAACTAAAAATAGAGTTACCATATGATTGAGCAATCCCACTCCTGTGTGTATATCCAGAAAAGACAAAAACTCTAATTCAAAAAGATACATGCACCCCAACGTTCATAGCAGCACCACTTATAATAGTCAAGACATGGAAGCAACCCAAGTTCCCATCAACAGATGAATGGATAAAGAAGATGTGAGATATATATACACACACATATATATGTATATAAAATGGAATATTACTCGGCCATAAAAAAGAATGAAATATTGCTATTTGCAGCAACATGGATGAACCTAGAGAGTATCATACTTAGTGAAATAAGGCAGAGAAAGACAAATATCATATGATATCACTTATATGTGGTACCTAAAAAATAATACAAATGAACTTATTTATAAAACAGAAACAGACTCACAGACATAGAAAACAAACATATGGTTACAAAAGGGAAAAGGGGAGGAGGGATAAATTAGGAGTATGTGATTAACAGATACACACTACTATATATAAAATAGGTAAACAACAAGGATTTACTGTATAGCACAGGGAACTATATTCAATATCTTATAATAATGTATAATGGAAAATAATCTGAAAAAAAACATGTATATAAACAATCACTTTGCTATACTTGTGAAACTAATACAATAGTGTAAATCAACTATGCTTCAATTTTTTAAGAAAAAAAGGAATAACTAAGCTGAATATACAAGAACAAAAAAAAACACAAAATTGAAGACACAAACAGAAAGATATACCATGTTCTTGGATTGTAAGAATTAATATTGATGAAACATTTATATTACCCAAAGCAATCTACAAATTGAATGCAACTCCTATCAAAATTCCAGTGGCAACTTTCACAGAAATAGAAAAAAATCCTAAAATTCATATGGAACTACAAAAGACACTAAATAACAAAGCAATCTTGAGAGAGAAAAACAAAACTGGAGGTATTGCACTTCTTGATTTCAAACTATATTACAGAGCTATAGTAGTCCAAACAGTATGATGCTGGCATAAAAACACAGACCAACAGAATAAAAATAGAGAGCCCACCAAAATCCAAGCACATGCAGTCAACTAATCTTTGACAAGGGTGCCAAGAACACACAATGGGGAAAGGATAGCCTCTTCGATAAATGCTTTTGGGAAAATTGAATATCCACATGCAAAAGAATGGAACCTATCACTTATACCACTCACAAAAATAAACTCAAAATGCATTGAAGACTTACAGTCCTGAAACCATAAAACTCCTAGAAGAAAACAGGGATAAAGCTTCATGACATTGGTTTTGGCAGTGATTTCATGGAAATGACACTAAAAGCACAGGCAACAAAAGCAAAACTAAACAAGTGGGACTACATCAAACTAAAAAGCTTCTGCACAGCAAAGGGAATAATCAACAGGGTAAAAAAGCAAACTACAGAGTAGGAGAAAAATATTTGCAAACCATATATCTAATAATGGGTTAATATCTAAAATATATAAGGAACTCAATAGCAAAACAAAAACAAAAACAAATAACCCAATTTAAAATGGGCAAAGGATCTGAATATACAAAGGACCAGTAGGTACATGAAAAGGTGCGACAAGAGATAAGTGTTGGCAATGATGTGGAGAAAAGGGAACCCTTGTACACTGTTGGTGGGAATATAAATTGGTATAGCCATTATAGAAGACATTATGGAGGTTCCTCAAAAACAGTAAAAACAGAACCACCATATGATCCAACAATCCCACTTCTGGGAATATATCTGAAGGAAACGAAATCAGTATTTCATAGAGATATCTGCACTCCCACGTTCATTGCAGCATTATCCACAATAGCTAAGATATGGAAATAACCTAAGTGTCCATTGACAGATAAATGGATAAAGAAAGTGTCATGACAACACGGATGAACCTGCAGGGCATTATGCTAATTGAAACAAGCCAGACAAAGAAAGACAAATACTGCCTCGTATCATTTATATGTGGAATCTAAAAATAAAAGTCAAACTCATAGAAACAGAGAGTAGAATGGTCATTGACAGAGGATGGGGGGTGGGGGAAATGGAATGTTGGTCAAGGGGTTCAAACCTTCAGTTATAAGATGAATGAGTTCTGAGGATCTAATGTACAGCATTGTGACTATAGTTAATAATACTGTATTGCATACTTAAAATTTGCTGAGAGAGTAGATCTTAAGGGTTCTCATGGGCTTCCCTGGTGGCACAGTGGTTGAGAGTCCGCCTGCAGATGAAGGGGACACGGGTTCGTGCCCCGGTCCGGGAAGATCCCACATGCCACAGAGCGGCTGGGCCCGTGAGCCATGGCCGCTGAGCCTGCGCGTCCGGAGCCTGTGCTCCGCGACGGGGGGAGGCCATAACAGTGAGAGCCCCACGTACCGCAAAAAAAAAAAAGAAAGAAAAAAAGAAAGGGTTCTCACCAAAAAAGTGTACATGTATCAAATCATCACATTGTACACTTTAAATATGTACAATTTTACTTGTCAATCATATCTCAATAAAGCTGGGGGGAAAATTAAGGGTTTTTTCTTAGCATCTACCTCCAACCATCCAACAACCACCACCACCACCTACTCCCCCAACACTTCACACACACACACTCACAATCTCTAGATCAAGTGGCAAAGTATCTATCCTTCCATCCATCTATCCATTGATGTAAAAAAGCAAAATTTATATCACTTTGTAGATAGTATAGCAAAAAATGTTAAGGGCTAGGAAGAGGGAAAATGAAAAGTAATAAATGTTAAGGCAGTCATATTGGGAATAGAGGCTCTAAGAAAATCCTTCCTTATTTTTAGGTTGCTCCTCATTCAGCTCTCAGTTTAAATAAATAAATATTTAATATAATATATAATTAATATTATAGTATATAATAAATATAATATATAAAATTCATATTACATTTTATAAATGTAATATAAAAGTAATACATATATAAATTACATTACTATGCAATAAATACTATAAAATATTACTACAGATGGCAATGCTTGAACTGTTTGGTTTTTGTCCCTGTCACTGATGGTACTTGGGAACAAATGTACAAACTACAGGGCAATGAGAGAAATGAAATTTTGAGCTGAAGAAAGAAACCAGATTCAGAAAGCAAAATTCATATAAACTTAAAATATGAAAAAAAATCTCCATGAGGAATATAAAACAGGTTCACACTGCTCATTAGAAAGAACATGATGAGCTCTAGCAGAGACGTGAAGAAAACTGTAAGGATTTTATGGGAGGAAAATTGAAGAAGAATGGAGGGATGGAAGATAGAGTAGAATGGTACCAGAAGGAAGTATAATTTGTGTTGAGCCTCAAAGAATAGGCAAGGTTTAGTCAGGTAGATAGGACTAAGAAGGTGTTGAAAGAAGATAATGAACAAAGCACTGGGTATGTTTAGGAAATTGTGAATTGTCACATTTGGGGCTTACTGTGTATGGCAGGGGTTATAGACATGGGGTCTCAAAACAGCCCTTCTGGATGAACATCCTAGCTCTACCAGTTACTAGCTGTGAGACTTTGTGTAAATCATTTAGAATTCCATATGCTTCATTTTCCTCCTCTGCAAAATGGGGAAGAACAATAGGAATTTATATGGTTGCTGTATGGATTAAATAAGATAATACATGTAAAATGACTTAGAACAGTGTCTGGCATCCAGTAAGTGTGCGACGAATGTCAGCCTTTTTTTTTTGGAGGAAGTGCAAAGGAAGTATCCAGGATTTAAGGCTAGGAGAGAAGGTAGAAGCCATATTATGGAGAACTTGGGTTGCCAAACTTGAGGGGTTGGTACTTAAATCAAAATGAAGAAAGTTTTGAATAATAGAGTGCCATAAAGGCAGAGTAATTGTTGTCAATTTGTGGTAGGAGATTTTTACAACTCTAGCTGCCTGACAGTGCAAAGAGCTGGCTTGTGAGAGCGTTTTTACCATCAACAGAAGGGTTCAAGCACAGTCTGGTCAACCAAAGTCAAGGGTGTCATAAATGGCAGTCAGGCAGTGGGTCAGTGTTGGCCAACTTGAAAGGCCTCAAAGATTCCTTTCAACTGTAAGTTGATTTCAGATAAAGATGCTAGGAACAATATGGAGGAGAGTTTTATGCAAGACTAAGCATAGAGCCAGAGCAACTGTTCAAGTGAGAGAGGGCAGTACAAGAGAGTCAATGGCGGGTTTGCTGGTCTAGAATATCAGAGCTGGAAAGAACGGCAAAGGTCAACCAGCCAGTTCAGCTTCTTCACTGTACAGACAAGGAAATTAAAATTCTCAGATAGAGGAAGTGGGTAAATTTTAAAGGGGTGAGCCTAGAGGCGGGGAAGCCAGCCAGGAATCCAGAAATCCAGAAATAAATAAGGGTTTGGAAGAGAGTGGGAGTAGCAGGATTTGAAAGGAAGGGAGTAGATATGAGGGCTATTTTGAAGGAAGAAGGACTGACAGCATGTGATGATTGATTGGATATAGAGGATGAATAAGCAGTGACTCCAAGATTTCAATGCTGGCTAAGTGGGAGGCAGGAGGCCAAGGACAGAGCCTGTTTGGCAAGGGGAAGATAACAAGTTCCGTTTTTGATATATTGGGGTTTGAGATAAAAAAAAGAGAAAAGTTATTCAAGTAGACACTGTCCATTAGACAGTTTAAGAGTTTTTTGTTTATCACTTCCCCTGTCCCAGTGTGAGAGCATCTCACATCATGGGCATTGGGAAGAAAAGGCACTCTAAAATCTGAATTTTGAATACCAGCTCTGCCACTTACAGGTCCAATGGATTTTGGAAACTCTCTCAGCCTCAATTTCTGCCTCTTAGAATAGGGACACTACTAAGTACATATCAAACACCATATTGTTTAATCCTGAGAGTCTAATTCACATATTTAAAAACTTTCCAGGAAAGCTTGGGAATGACTGGTCTGTGTGACCTGCCTCTTCTCCAATGCTATGGCACACAGAACGTGGGCAGAGGAATAGTTAATATTGGTATTAGAAAGAGAACGTGAGGCACAAAAAGAGGATTTGACACAAAATTCCAAAGTATAGTGGGACAAGCATAGGATTTGGGGTCGGGCCAAGCTGGGTTCAAAGCACAGCTGTACCACTTATTGGCTTTGTTACCTTGAGAATGTTGTTTGGCCTCTCTGAGCCTCTTTTTTTCATCTGTAAAATAGGAATCCTATCAATTTACAGTAGTGATAAGATTAGAGATTATGCACATAAAATTCCCAGAATGTAATTGGCAGTTAATCAATGGTAGCTTTGATCATCCCCATCCCAGAGTTGACTCCCAAGCACATGAAAATAGTGACGCCAATTTCCTACTGTGTACTTCCATTCTCTTGCTCCTTCGAACCAGCCCTCAAAAAATAAAAGCACATCAGCTATCCCTTTGATTTTTCACACACCTATGAGGTCACCCAAAGCATTCCCTCCTGCCCTTTGAACTTTTAGTTCATTCTCAAATGATTTACCGCCTGCCTAGCCTCCAAATGACCATGCTAGCAATCGTGTCCTTCCTCTCTGAGGCTCTGTCCTTTTGATAACAACAGTGCCCCTGATGGGGTTAACATTCCCACACTCTAAGAGCACCCTCCCAAGACAAAATTGTCAACTTCAGAAGGACCTTAATGGGAACAGCAGTGAGGAGCAAGCTAACATTCTGTTTCTCCACCAACGCCTGCAAAGACTGAATTATCTCCTCTAAGACTTTCTCAGATTGCTGTACTCGTTGCAAACTTACTATGAGATCCTGATGAGGATAAACATTTCCCTGGGGTCTCTTTCGAGGCCTGTTCCTAAAGTTTGCTCCAGCAATCAAACTCTCTAGCACTAGTCTGGGCAGGAACAAATTAAGAGAAGACCCCACAGTGTATCTTAAACTGTCACAGTACTGCCAGTGTGAGTTTTGATGTGTTTCCTTTAGTGCTCTGACATAACCTAACTGACTTCCACAGAGACAGCTGCCAATTAGATGAGACCCCCATTAGGAAGGGGGACGGAGAAGGTTCCTTTTGGCCTTTTTCAGCATTCTCAGCTTTGAGTAAAACAGTGAGAAAAGGAATGTCATGGTCAAATAATAAGGACACTTAAGGCACTGGGTATAAATACCAGACGGTGACTCACATCCAAGGCTAGTCAGACAGAACACGTTAGGGCTTGCTTAAGCAAAAGTGAAAACACACACACACACACACACACACACACACACACACACACACAGAGTAGGTTCATATTGCTTCAGCTGAAGCAATGAAACACTTGACTCAGGCAGAAGCCTCACACTCTGCCCTCCCTGAACACATAGCAACAAGAGGGGTGGCTGCTGTTTTAAGAGTCTCGCAGCAACGCTTCCCAACAGCAAGGGAATGCTGTAATCATCAGCCAGCAGGCCTCTCCCACATGCAAGCCTCAGGAACACAGCTCACGCACAGGAGTTGCAGCGGCAAGAAACCCAACCACTGCAAACGCAACTCGAGGCAGCTCTTGGACAAGCAGGTAGATGACCCTAGCCTCCACTGCCGCCCTCTCCCCTCTCATCCAGGGTTGCACCTGGGATCCCTCTCCATGTCCACCTGTACCACTACTTCCTTCTATTCGTTCCCTGTGTCCCAAGCTCGTATGTGTCTGTCATTCAAGGCTCACCCCACTTACTAGGTTTCTCAGAAAGACTGGAAAACTCGGTTAATATATCCAGCTCTTCAAGTCATATTCTCTTTCTCATTTGTAATGGGGAGAAGAAAGGGGGACGTGACCAGTTACTGAGTACAAAAGTTTTGCTTGACTCTTTCAGCAAACTATTATGGAGAATCTGCTCTGCTCTGTGCTGAGGATAGTAAAGATACAGAAGACACAGCCATTGTCCTCTAGAAGATTTTGGTCCAGCAAACCAGACACAGGGCAGTCAAAGTCCCCAAAAATTTCTACTGGAAAATCAGAAGTCCAGCATTCCAAAAAGGGAGAGATTACATCCACCAGGAGCAGACTGAGATGATGCGCTTGGGGCATAGAGTAGGGCTTGAAGGTTAGGCCCAAGTGGGAGGGGAGGGGAGAAGGGAGCAGGCCTTCTGAGTCGGCAATATGAAGCCGAGCCACTCAAAGAACATCGCGATGGGAAATTTGGAGGACAGAACTTCCCAGGTGTGTTGGTGGGGGGAGTGGAGAGGAAAAGACTCTGCCTGAGAAGTTGGGTCCTGGAAGGAATGCTAGAAAGTAAGACTCGAGCCCAGTGGACAATGGTCCCTACACCAGGCTAAAGTAGTTTGGGCTCTATTTTGGAGGTAGCAGGGAAATATTAAATAATTTTAAGTGGGAGGGGGGATGATCAAAGGGAGGGAAACCATTGAAGAGGCCACTACAATAGTGTAGTTGTTCCAGAAGGAGGCTTCTTCCTGCCTGTCCCAGCTCTTGCAAGATCCTCCTTCAAAGCTGCCTTCTCTGTCTGAGCTCACAATTTCAGAGCTCATTACTATGCATCTCTTTTAAGCTGGGTGAGATATCAATGACATTTCTTATTCTGAATGAGACTCCTAATGTTGTACTGAAGCTGGGTCAGGAACTTAAGAAAAAAGTAGAAGCTTCATCCCAAACTCCCAGTTTAGAAGAAAGGAACTATGATACATCATTTCCATTTCTGTAATAGCATCGGTTGGCTTGGCCCCTGGTCTCTTCTAAGATCCCAACAGAGGAGCTGGAGGGGAAAGGGAGAAGGGAGAGAGAGGGAGGGGGGAGGCAGGAGAGGGAGCGGGGGGAGAGAGAGAGAGATGCCAACATAAGTCAAAACCTGATTGTCAAGTGCTTTTCTGGGGCCTGTTCCAGATCACTGTCACTTACAGGCTTAGACTAGAGCTCAGCCCTAAATTAGGGCTCTAACCTAGAAGCTGGGATGGGAGGTGGAAGGGCCCCACCTGGGTCTTAGCAGTGGGAATTAACTCTCCCTGATTCTTAATTCTTTTGGCTTTTATTAGTGGCTGGAAGGGGAGAAGGATGAAACCTGAACCCTAATGCAGCTGAGAAGGGCTAAGAGCCAAAACCTTCCTTAAGCAGATACAATATGTGCAGGGCCTGGGCAGGTTTCAGAACACTGCACATTTCTCCAGCCAAAGGCATGGGAAAACATGAAAATTACATATTTAACCCTTTACATCCAGAGAGGGAGAGTATCATCCTCCCACCAGCACTCACACAGCAGAGACAAACTGGCAAGCTGGCTCTTGCAAGAGCCCCAGCACTTGATGCTTTGTGACCACCTAGAGGGGTGGGATAGGGAGGGTGGGAGGGAAACACAAGAGGGAGGAGATATGGGGATATATGTATATGTATAGCTGATTCACTTTGTTATACAGCAGAAACTAACACACCATTGTAAAGCAATTATACTCCAATAAAGATGTTAAAAAAAAAAAAAGCCGGAGCACTTGGGTAAGCCTTTTTCACAAAAACACCCCCAGCAGCTAGATACTCAAATCAGTTTCAAATATAAATTACAAGCTATTTCACCTGGTCAGAGTTAGGTAAAGCGAACCCACGTGCCCATTAGATTTTTAGCATGAAATGAGTTTTGTCTACGAGGAGGGAGGGAGTGAAGAGACCAAGTTCCATGGCACAAGCATCTTTACAACATTCTGAATTTCAGTTTTTCACCATGCAGAAAAGCATGTGATGCTGTACAAAAAAAAGTAATGGATCTAGAAAGCAAATCTAAGAAGGAAGGAGGTAGGAAAGTTAACATTTCCTGAGAATTTTCTGTAAGTATACAGGACATCCAGTCTAGGGTTTGGGTCAGATAATCACTCCAAATGTGCAGAAGTCTCTTAATAATAAAGTGATGTTTTCCAGCCAGATTTGCAGCCAATGAATTTGTGAAGTAAATCCCTATTTCCTTTTTTTAATTAATTTTTATTGGAGTATAGTTGCTTTACAATGTTGTGTTAGTTTCTTTTTTATTTTAATATAAAACTCAGGATGAAAGTACGGTGAGGACACCACTGAAAACAATTAAATCATATTTGCAAGTTTAACAATGCTTTTTCAAAGGTCACATTTTAAGAACCAATGCTACTGCAGAAATATGAACAATGATATTCACAGATTAATAATACTCCCCCATGCAGAGAGCATAAAACTACTAACAACAAAAATGCAATCCAGACTTGAAACTCCAGTGGAGTTTGCCTTACGAAGCCTCCACATTTTACTTTTCATATAGCGAAAACAATCTTTAAATATCTTGGCAAGACAACTGATGTTTTTTAACAGCCTTGAATCTTTTAACATTTCCAGCTTCATGTCTGAACTTTGGCGTTTTGACAGCTTCTTCTATTTTTTGTTTGTTTGATTTCTGGACTTCCCCATCACTTGAAAGTACTAAGTTAGACAGAAAGAACTTCAGCCAGTAATACCTCAGGTGACTAGGCAGCCTGCAGATTGGAGGAGATAGCAAGACCAAACTATGACCAGAAAAGCCCATTAAATAACAATGCAGGCCTGTTCCAATGTCTGTTGGGGCATGAGATTGTCTGGCAATTAAGTCATTTCCACAACAATCAGCAGATTAGTAAATCATCTGTGTTAACCATTATGTTCCTAAAATAATGATTTGTTGTTTTAACTGACCAGTGGCCTTAAATAAAATTCTTTTTCTTTTTCTGAACTGCCTATGGAACTCCTTTCCCTGATGGTCCTATGGTCTCAGAAGATCCAAAACTTAACTAAACCTGGTTAGCCCTCCCAATCTCCGTCACCACCTAGAGCCTTCTAGATTAGAAATACTGGATTCATCTCTAACTCCTGCCTCTCCCTCATTTCTTCAGATCCAAATGGTGTATATTACCACAACCTCTGGCAACTTGCTAATGTGTTAACAACAGTCAGCACGTTGCCAAGATGACTGATTCCTTTATAATGCCATCTCCAATTGTTCAGTACAGGTCTTTCCTTGTGTAAGCAGTTATATGGCTGGTACTGTGTTAGATGCTTTATTTTTAATACTTTAACTCTAATCCTCCAAAAAACAACAAAATGGCTACATACTTCCAACCTGAATCCATCCTATAGCCCAATGTTCTGGGTTCTTCAGAATAACTGGCTCAAATCCATTCACCCTTATGTCTCATTACTCAAGCAGATCCTCACTGATCCACTTATCCAGCCACACAAGCAGTATCACATTGGGCAAGTTACCTAACCTCTCTATTCCTCAATTTCCTCATCTGCAAAATGGGATTGATAAAGGAGCTAATATGTGTTAAAATAGAAAACCAGTGCCTGGTCCAAGGTACGTACTATGAAAGTATTTTTAGAAAGCAAATAAAAGTGACGTTCGTGGGGCTGTGCACTGGTTTCACAGGCCATAGGAAGTATAGCTCAGCTCCTAGAACAGGCACTCAATAAATTTAATGCATGAATTAATAAGTGAATAAATGAAGAAACCACACATACCTGGCCCTTGGGGAGCTCATACTCTTAGTTCACTGTGGGGGTGAACCAACTGGCCTGTCGCCTGAGTCCTTAGGACATGCAGCAATTGTACTAACTGGAATGAATGCCTTTCTTCCTCCCCAACCTACCTAAATCCTGTATAGCCCTCAAGGTCTAGCTTCAATTCTTCCTTTCTCCACAAAGCTCCCTAACCACATCAGCCTGCAATGAACTCTCTTCTCACTGAATAAATGTTGCTCTTCCTCACAGACATAGAGAACAGACTTGTGGTTGCCAAGGGGGGGTCGGGGAGGGATGGATTGGGAGTTTGGGATCAGCAGATGCAAACTATTATATACAGAATGGATAAACAACAAGGTCCTACTGTATAGCACAGGGATCCATATACAATATCCTGTGATAAACCATAATGGAAAAGAATATGAAAAGAATGTATGTATATGTATAACTGAATCACCTTGCTGTACAGCAGAAATTAACACATTGTAAATCAACTATACTTCAATAAATTTTTTAAAATGTTGCTCTTAGATCCTAGCCCATGGTTTCAGCACTTAAATTAAGGTTTTTGTTCCCCAGGCTTGCAGTAGTGCCTCTCTTCAACAAAACTGTCATTTCCAGGGAACAGGTCTTCCATGGTGGCTATCTCTTGTATTCTCTAGTTTAGGGTAAGGCACTTTACAAAGTGTTCAACAAATACGTGTTGACTGGTGGACTGATTGATTGATTGGAGGCTTAATTGAGAACTCTTAGGTAGGAGCCAAACAAGGCTTAGCACAGCCTTTCAAATTGCTGTCTCTTCAAACATTAGCCAGAAATCATGTCTGGTCCTCCAACTTCTGCCAGGAGCAAACGTCACATTAAAGATGTCCTGCCATTTCATACAACTTCCAAAGATTTGGTAACTTCATACACTTAATTTTTTAAGTTCAGAATTCCCTTAAGAGCATTTCTGCTTAATAAGGGACACCTGTAGAATGCTTTTCCTTTCTTAAATCACATACACATCTAGTATTTATATGAGATAAAAGATAAAATCAATCTCCCTCCCTACTGGGGAAAAAATGCAAGTTTTATTATTTTCATTTTGCAAATGAGGAAATGGAGACACCGAGAGGAAAATGACATGCCCAGTCATACACAAATATTGAGCAGCAAAACGAAGACTGAACTTCAGGTCTTCTGAATCCAAGCTTATACTTCTTACCCTGACTTGAGATTTAAAACAAAATAAAATAAAACAAAACCTTTCCTTTGACCCTGACCCCTGACTGGCATGTACTGTTAACAGTACCAATTTTTGCAGTAAGTTACATTTCTCTAATTTCTCTCATTCCCCACCCCTTGTCATATTCTTATCCAGTTCTTTTTCTCTCTCTCTCTTTCTTTCACCTATGTAAACATGATAGTGTTGAAACAGTCTGGGATATGGAGTCAGACAGAAGTCAATTTGAATGCCAGCTCATCCATATGGAGTCTGTTACTTCTCCTGAGCCTCAGTCCCCTCATCTGCACAATGGGGAGATCAATATCTACCTCAAAGAGTTACTGTAAAAATTAAATAAGAATATATGTAAAACACCTAGAAGTAGCAGTATTTACCACATAGTAGGTCCACTACCTCTCCTATCCCTCCATATCTACGCCTGGATCACCCATTTAGTTCAAGAGGTTGCTGAGATCCAACCAAACGGCATTACCTCCATCCAATGAGGCACAACCACACAAGTGGAGTATCCAGGTCCCTGCCTGGTCCACTTTTCCTCCTGTTGCCTTGCTACTCCCTGATTACAAATTTAAATTAACACAGAGCTCTAAACTCTCAGTCAAGTCCTTCAAAGAACATGAGAGTCAAGAACTGATACTTACTCTCCCCTGAGTCTCCAAGATATCATCCCTCACCCTCTAAGTCAGAGATAATATGCCATCAAAAACTGCCTACCTGCAGAAGTTTTCAGAGGAGGTTTTACTTACATCAAATACAAACGAAAAGAAATGGAAAGCAGCAAGGCAGCCCAACAAAGGCAAGGCTTTAGCTTGTCATGTTCTCATAAGCAAAGATGGGGCAGCAGCCATGAGACTCTAACCCCTTTCCAGAATAACTAGTTGAACGAGCTTTCCTCCCAAGTCTACCTCATCTCACCCCCAACCCCCTCCCCCAAAAGAAAAATCAATTTCTGATGGACCGTGAAAGGCAGTATAGGAGAACCATTCAAAACTTCCCTGCCAGAGGCTCAGGAAGAGAGAAGACCATACAGCTGGGAATCTGCTGAGTGGCGTTAGGGTGGGGGCCAGAAGACACCACAAAGGGTCTGTCCATCACTGGGCTTAACCCTTGATCCTGTCAAATTAGTCCCACCTCCCGCATTCCTCACAGATGTAACATTAAAAGACTCGAGTGAAAGTTAACAGACCATGCGGCACGCCGTCCCTGAGAACATACCAGGAAACAGCCACTTCTGGAAACATAGGAAGTAGGAGCGTGGAGAAAAGCTAAGCCCTGGAAGAACTGCCTGCTGTCAGTCAGCCTTTACACTTCCACAGCCTAGATCATGAGCGAAGATCCTGGAGCTCTTAGCATCCCGTCAATAAAGCAGAAGCTTGCCCCTCAGAGAGGCTGAGAAGAAACAGGAGGGTACAGAGAGGTGAAATAACATGCCAAGATTACTCAGCGAGTTGATAAGAGAATATCAGGAATGCGACAAAGGTCCAGTCCTCCACTGAAACAGGACAGAGAGAGACACAGTATGAGAAAAGTTCCCCCTGATCCGGCTACCAATTTGCTGAGAGTTTTCAAACTTTATCAACCTTAACTCTGTGAACTTCTCTCCCCCAACCTCCCCACACCGGAAGTATGGCTGAGCCAAGAGGGACAGAACTGGTACAGCAGACTAGAAGGGCCCACTGTACCAAAAAAGAAAAACAACAACAACAACAAAAAGCTGGGTTTTGGACAGCGGGCAGGGAAGACAATGAATGAACCAAGAAGTAGTGACACTTGAATGAGACAGTCCCAAATGTAGGCCTCAAGCAACTTGGTGCTGGTGGGTGGGGGCTGGGAACCAAAGACTGGACATGAAAGAAGGGTAGCCTAGATGCATGGAAAATTTGTCTCTGTTGCTACCAGGCAGTGCTCATCCCATAGCATGGCGTAGTCACAGACTCGCACTGAAAGAGGAGGGAGTGGAGGTGAAGTCAATGGGGAGGAGTTAGTCTCTTTGAGAAACGGAGTCATCTTGATCTTTGCAATTTCAGTGCCCAGCCAGGATGGCTATGTGCCCAAGTAAACATGCCAGTGTGATGTGAGGAAGAACGAATCATCCCTTGCAAAACTAATGCCTAAGACAATCTTTCCACTTGGCCTGTTTACACTGGATAGGGCGAAGGGGTGTAAGGAAACAAACCTCTATCCCATCCCAGTCTTTGGAACGCAGTCTTTAGCAGGGAAAAATAATATCTCAACTTGTTCATTAATGACTTAATTGAAGTCTGTCTGAAGCAGGAATTTCAGGGCAGCACCAGGAAACAAAATATTGCCTTCATAGAAACTGAGTGAAAGTGATCTAGGTACCAACATAAGTAATATAAAAGGGTCACTTGCTGATTACAAGATAAATCAGGTAAACCTGGAGTTCAGTTTCAGAGAGAAATTTAATGATGCATACACTGTATGTACACACAAATCTGGCCCCAGGATCAAGGATATGAGCACCTGGGCAGTGATAGTAGTAGAAACCCCAAACCCATCTACATCTATGTAACAGAGATATCTAGAGCACTTGTTGTCCCTGACTTATGGATTGTTTTCCAAGATTACCTTTCGTAAATAAGCAGCTTGGAGCTTTGAATGCAGTTCCCTATAGACAGAATATTGTAAATGGTGGTTAGTTTCTGTAATTTCATCAGTGATACACTATCGATGAAAGAGGCCTCTCCAGAACGGTTCTGAACGTGGCCACTATTAATAACTGTGTCAGGGGGACATATTTCCTAGACTTTAACTCTCTTCTCCAGGCCTCTCATCCTTCAGTGATAATGAAGATTAAGCTCCACTTCAATACACTCCCCAATCAGGGCTTCAGTAGCAAGAAAAGGTATTTGCCCAACTCAGGTGACAAACTGGTAGATGTGAGGGTGTGGGGGAGGGGCGAGACTGTCAGTGCAAGACCTCCAGAAGGAACGACTCTTGTGGGTATTCCAGGTACAGACAGAAGACCTCAGAACACAGGAATGGCAGCAACAATAGGAGATTTGCAGCCAGTGCCAGTGGCAATGTGCACAGAAATAAACATCTGACAGGGCTGGGGACTGCTGTGTCTAAATTCCCACCGAGGGGTTCCGTAAGTTGGAGACTGCTTGTATGTCACATAGGGTCAGCATCTTCAATCTTGGAGACACCTATTTGTTCCAGAAGGGGAAAATTAAGTTCAGAGAGGTTATTCCTACAATTTCCAAGCCAGCAGTTGGTTAAAAATCAAATCAAATCAATCTGATGTTCTAGAGGTCTGATTTTGACACTATTCGCCAACTGCCACTTCCTTCTTCTATTATACAAATTCCTTGTCTGTAACTCTGTAGAAATATATATGCTCCTGGAATTCATGGCTTATGTCTTCCCTATCATCTCCCTTAGAACACTTTTTCCAAGGCTGACCTGGGCTAGGGGCAGGGCTAGGGGCAATTCTAACTACATAGTGAGTGATGAGATGTGCCCCTCCTAAATCTCTTATGTAGTTGTCCCAGGTGCCTAGGTAAAGGCCTTGGGCAGGTGTGGCTTAGCCGCAGCACAGATACTTCCACTAAAAGGCTTTGCTTGACACAGAGTCTTCGTATGGCATGGATGCCAGAAAGAGCCAAAGTGGTCTTCAGCTGTATTTTTTTAAAGAATGGTCCTACCTAACTTTGGTCAGACTCTCCTCAGTTACTGCATTCAGCTGTGGGCTCCCTAACTCAAGAGGAACATGGCCAGGCTGGAGTGCATCCAGAGTGGGAGGAGGCTGGATCTCAGATCCTGTAAGGAACAGCTGAAAGAGCTAAGGCTCTTTAGCCTAGAAAAATGAGACAAAGAGACACAGTCTTTGTCTTCAGACCTCCCAAAGGTTGTCCTAAGTAAGAGAAAGCATCTTGTTCTGTGTGGTCCCAGAAGGCAGAGATATAGGACCCATAGAGAATAGGTAGATGGAGAATGATTTCAGCTCGACCTGAGAAAAAGATGTCTACTACAGTCAAAACTTTTCAACACTGAAATGGACTGGCTAAGAAGGGAGTGAGCTCCCCCATGACCACAGGAGAACAAGCTCAGGGCTACTGCACATGGATCGGTTAAGATTAAGACCAGGTGACTTTCACAAGGCCTTCCTCACTCTGCTAATCTGTGATTCCAGCCACCTCAAAGAACAGCATTCCGTTAGCAGGCCTGAGTTGAGTCTGCCCTTTGGTGAGGGTCGGGGAAGGAGGGTGCTTTGTTAGAGCAGCCCTTCACTTAATCTCTGCTGTTCTTCATTAACTTTTCTCAGACAGGTCAGCATATTTTTGTCCCCTGGTTCTGAAGAAGCCTAACTATAAAAATTCTGATGTTCCCTCCAGATAATCACTCCATAAACACCAACCTCAAATCTGAGTCTCTCTTTTCTCTTAAAAAAAAAAAAAATTCCTGGGAGGAGATGGAGGAGAGCAAGGGGCAAAATCATCTGAATTCTGGTTAAGGGACAACATTCAAGTGTCTTCCAGCTGGAGTTGAATTATTTTCTTTGAGGTTTTAGAGAAGGAAAAGCCTCTAATAGGCTTGGCCTTTTTTCACTTCAGGGAGCACATGTGTGGATTGCAATAGGTTACCAGGTGTGTTGTGACAGCCCAGCAGGCCCCAAAGTAGTGTGTACCCAAAGCTCAGCCCAGGGTTGCCAGACATACCACCCACCCTCTTTGCCTTACTACCTCCCTCCAACCTTCTTTGTATTTCTCTGGATGGATTCCTACCCCATGTCCCCAAAAGCTTACTTTCTGAGAGAGGAGCATTTGGGGAACTGAGGTAGTAGACATCTTTGCTGATTCTAGAAGCAGAGATGAGGAGGAGATTCATCTAAGTAACCAGGCTGGACTAAGCTCTCAAGAAGCACATCCCATGAAGGGTCTCCTTGTGAATGCCAAGCCCTGTTCTGGGGGTGGGCCCGGCCTGTAACATAACTAAGAAGGTTTCATAGAACTACCATTTCTCACATAACACTACCTCTGCACCCAACAAGAACTCAAAGTCACAGCCAAATCTACTGCCAGCCACAAGATAGCCTGAATCTGACTTTACCCACGTCCTCTTGAAATCTCAAATGCCTCTTTGTGTACTTCTTCTAGAAATAAAGTCATAGTGGGGATGGGGGAGGGTATAAAAACAAAGAGCATGTCCTGCCATTTTCCTAGGCTAAGGATGTCACACAGAATTAGGGTTTGCCCAATTCATTTTCACATCATCTGTGCTAATAAAGATGGGCCAACGACCCTCATTTGGCAAATAGAATCTTGGGTCCAAAGAGGATAAAATAATATAGCAACATCAGTGCACACTAAGTGGAGGAGGTGAAGCTTCTTCCTCCTCCAGGCTACTGCCCCACCCCACCCTACTTTGTTCCAGGGCAGTAACTAGCATCCACTTCCTTCACTGTGCCAGATAGAGACTGCCACCAAAAATGGGCCAGGAAAAGGGCAAATATGTAGGGTGAGCCAGTTTCTGCAATGTCTTGTCCTTCTCCCCAATTTTCCTCCTTCTCCTTTTCCTGCATCCCCACATTGGTCTCCACCCTTTCTTTTCTCCACCCTCAGCCAACCTCAGGGCACATTTCCAAGAACTCAAAATGAGTATAGGAATCTTACACTACAGCTTAGCAACTCTCTCTCACACACGCACGCACGCACACACACCACAGGAGGATACAATTTGAATCTCTGAGGCCTCTGAGAGGCCCTATCTGATGCATAATCATTGGCGCCAGAACCTTGAAAAGGTCACCCACCCTCCAAAGTGGATCTTTTCCAGCGCATGGAGCCAACTTCATGGATGACTGTCTACACTGTAGAGGGGGTAGAGGGGGACCCCTAGGTAGCAAATAGCCAAGTCTGATTAGAAGAGAATCTCCACTTCATCCAGACAGGCCCCCTGGGTCAACGAGGTAGATGCTAACCAAAGGAATCAATAACGCCAAGGGCATGGGCCCAATTCTCTAGTTGGTCACATTTCTTTGGGAACATCACACTGTATGGGGCAATCATAAACCATCCCTTAACACATGGGATAATCAATAATAATAGTTGTTTTTTAACATTTCTTCTTTTTTTGTCACTTAATTGTTAAGAGAAGGCTATACCAGTCTCCACAACTTCGGCAGCTGAATTCCCTACTTTCAGGGAAATCATAGGAGCCTATAGGAACTAATGATTTCCCCAACCTGATTATTTCCTGATCCAAAGGGTCCCCCATAACAAATATGAAATACACTTTCACACTCTATGCACTCTTCCCACTAATCATCTTTCCTCAAATTCCTCCACTCCCAAGATGCCTCCACCTGTTCCACAAGCTATCTCCAAGCATGTACACCACATCAGATCCATGGGGTGTTTTTCCCCATGACACCGAAGGAGGTTCTCCAATATTTCTTACCATGGTTCTGGCACCTTACCTCTGTCTCTGCCTGACCTGAGATCATCACAAGTGATTTGGAGTCACCAAAACAGTCCTCTCCTACTCCCTGAGCCCAGACTCCACCAGGGAGTGTCTGCAACCCAGTGCTCACCTACTCTGGAAACACAAGCTGGCGTGCAAAAGGTCACTGGGGTGGGAGGCCGCCAAGACTGGATACATCCCTCAATGGTATTGCCCCATGCCCCTTCACAAACTGCAGTACTACCGGAAGAATTGAGAAACTCTCCAAGTAGAGGATGTGGAGAAAAGGGAACCCTTGTGCACTGTTGGTGGGAATGTAAATTGGTGCAGCCAATACGGAGAACAGTATAGAGATTCCTTTAAAAACTAAAAATAGAACTACCATATGATCCAGCAATTCCACTACTGGGTATAGAGCTGGAAAAAACAAAAACTCTAATTCGAAAAGATACATGCACCCCAATGTTCTTAGCAGCACTATTTACAATAGCCAAGTCATAGACACAACCCAAGTTTCCATCAACAGGTGAATGGATAAAGATGTAATATATATATATACACACACACACACACACACACACACACACACACACACACATATATAATGGAATACTACTCAGCCATAAAAAAGAATGAAATATTGCCATTTGCAGCTACATGGATGGACCTAGACAGTATAATGCTTAGTGAAATAAGTCAGACAAAGACAAATACTGTATGATATCACTTTTACGTGGAATCTAAAAAATAATACAAATGAATCTATATACAAAACAGAAACAGACTGACAGACACAGAAAACAAACTTATGGTTACCAAAGGGGATAGGGAGAGGGGGAGGGACAAATTAGGAGTATGAGATTAACAGATACAAACTACTATACATAAAACAGATAAGCCACAAGGATTTACTGTATAGCACAGAGAATTATACCCAATATCTTGTAATAATCTATAATGGAATATAACCTGAATAAAAAAGAATCACTATGCTGTACACCTGAAACTAACACAAAAATGTAAATCAACTATACTTCAATAAAAATAATAATTAAAAAAATAAACTCTCCAAGTGGTAGAAAATATTATAGATTTGGAGCCTACCACTGGCATAAAGGATTGGCTACCAGACTGTCATAGTCTTCTTTAAAGACATCTAAGCCCAGGGAGGGCAAGTGATGCACCCAGGATCCTGGGGCTAGTGAGTGGCAGAGCAAGGATTAGAACCCAAGTTTTCAATCTGTCAATACAATTCTCTTTGTACACCCTTCCATCCCATCCCCACCAATGTGTACAGACTGAAGCTATTTTCAAGAAGAAATCTGTATTGTTCTGAAGCATAAGGGGAAACAAAACTAAGGTAGAAAAATTAAAAGGGGATTAATGAACTATGCCACATACTGTCTTGGCAAGAAAAAAAATACAGGCAACCATTGCACCTTACAAAAATGCCATGGCCCCTTTATACAGTAATAGGGCTAACCAGGTTATATATAGCTGGCTTTTACTGGAAGGAATCAAGCTATCTGGGATAAATGGGAGAAATTATGTTACCCCCTGCATATCCAAATGTGTGTAATAATGATCCTTCATATATAATAGGGGTCAACTGTACATTCAGCAGAAAGGGAGTCGTTAAAAGGCACCCTGCCTCTCAACACACGAGTCATTTCCTTAACGTCTTGGCCAAGGAAACCCTCATCTACCCTCAAATAATCCCCGAGCCAGACCACAAATTGTTGGCTGCCCCATACTTAGTAACACCCCCTTGCCATGTTCTTGCTGGCTCACAAAACAATCCAGGACCACAGCAGCAACCACTCTCTGGGGTGCTTCTCAGGATGGGTCAGCCCTGGGCAGGGGTGAAAAATGACCTCTCCAAGGCAGGTTGTCTGGGCAGACTGGAAAGTCTGTGGGTGGTGTCAGGAGAAAAAGAAAGGGGGGAACTGCCAGACCATGGAGGGCTGCATAGACAGTTCTGACCTTGGTGGAAAGAGCAGGGAGAGGAGGAGTTTGATTAGAAGAAATTCCTGAAGGCCAGGATTCCCCTCCTCAAAGGGGTTGTTTGAGAGTGTTTAAAAAAAAAAGCTTATTACTCCCTCCGGATAATATTGGAGGGAAAGGGATAGTGACTTGTGTGGGGGGGGGAAGGAATGGCGTGACAGTGGGTGACAAAGCAATCTTAGGCTGGTTAGAAATACATGACTAGTATGGGGAAAGGGGGTGCTGGGTGAAGATCTGGGCTGGTTATTGGTGTTTGGGGAAGCTAAAGATCCCAGGTTTCCCTGACAGCCCCTCAAAGTTTTGCCTCAGGCACTCAAGATGATTGGTACACCCCATGGCAACACCCCAGGATTGCTAAGAGTGTGGCCCCCAAGGCCTGAAGGACCCCCTACAAGTTAACCAGCAGCTCCGGTGCCTGGCGAAAGGGGCACAGGTTACGCAGGGGTGTGGCGGGGGCATTCGCCACCTCCTGCTGAGACGTGACCCACGTTAAGAAGCCAAAACAATAAAGTGACATTTGTTCCCCACAGAGAAACCACATCTTTTTATCTGCAGCCCAAACCCACGTCTTCCACCTCAACTGCAATTTGAGCGGGTTGTAAGGGGAAGGGCTTTTCAGATTTGAGCATTTCAGAGAAACAAAAACAAAAAAAACACAACAGGATAAAGTTCGTGAAGTTCGCTCCCTTGGGCATCTGGCGCCTCAAGGTGAGTCGTCCTGCAAATCTCTCTTCCCAGTTACAGCCCCCGCGGCCCCCACCCCCTACACTCACCCCTACCGGGGGATGGCTTGCTCAGGGATTCTGGAGTGCTCGGGAGAGCTCCTCTGCCCTGCCCTCAGCTGCAACTTGGCTTCCAGCAGACCACAGCCTCCTAAAACAAACAAACCCTGGCGGCGGCGGCGGCGGCGGCGGCGGCGGCGGCGGCGGCGGCGGCGGCGGCACAGCTGCGCTCCATGGCGCAAAAGTTTCCTCCACTCTCCTCAACGTGCAGGAAATCTCGCCAGCGCTGGGGCAGGACTCCGGCGGGAGGGAAAGGCCGAGCCCAAGCGGCAGCAGCAACGCCCCACCGGCTGAATGGATGTGCGCGCGTCCGGCCGTGGGAAGTGAGGCTGACGAAAGCCACCGATGCCTCATCTCCGTTCCCACACCGGACCCTCGCCCCGCAACCTGCCCGGGCGAAATGACCCGCCGGTCGATCCAGGGACCGACGCCTTGAAGAAATGTGCCAAGGCGCCTTGCCTGTCCCTTCAGCCCGTCGCTGTCCCGCAGGGGCACGGGAACTTCCAAGGAGGAACCCCCAACAGCCACCACTTCCTCCAGCTCCAACGGAGGGGAGCAACCGCCCAGACACTGGGGAGCAGAATCGGCCCCCGAGCCCTCCCGAGGGTGTCTGCGCGCGGGGCTCTAACCCGGGGCCGGCCGCATTCTCATCCAGCGCTCCCGCCACCCCGAAGGGGTGTCCGCGCCGGGGCTGGTGGCCAGACCCCCCCCCCACCAGTGTAGCTAATGCTTCACGTCGGGGCTTTCATCCCCAGCACCGAACAAGTTTCAAATTTGGTCTGAGGGCCGCGTCCCGCGGCAGCCTGCGCACCCGCTCGCCCATTCAAAGTTGGGCACCGCTGGGACAGAGCCGCCAGTTCTTACCTTAGACACTGTGAGCGGTTCGCAGTGTTCCAGACCCCCCTTAAGGGTGAAGCCCCAGGGCGCCCCCCCTTGCAGCTGCACAGGGACGTACTGGAAGGACCCAGGCCGGTTCTCCATCCTCCGCTCGGCTCAGGGCCGCGGGGCTCCTTTTCCGCGGGGGCTACGTTGCCTCCGCCCCCAGCGGCTCCACCACCATAGCCCTCCAGCGCTACGCCACCCCGCACCGCCCTGCTCCGCCTACTCTCCTGGCTGGAGACGCTCGGGCAGCGAGCGAGCGCAAGGAGGAAATGACACGGAGCTGGAGAGAGGGGGAGAGAGGGGGGGAAAGGAGAAGGAGGAAAAAAAAAGAAAAGAAAAGAAAGAAGGAGAGGCGGAGGGATAGCGCGTAATGGACAAGAAAACGGAGCAATGGGGAGGGGCAGTCACTGGGACCTCGCCTATAGGATCGCTGGGGAGTGGGAGCAAGGCGAGGCTTCACATCAATTGTTACATTGTTTCATTCAGGCAGGCCCCCCTCTTTGGTTCTCCTCCTTACTGCAGAGTTCCCCGCCCCTCCAGCCAGCCGAGGCGAGGGGAGGTGGAAGTCGTTAGTGTGGATGGCCCGCGTGGCTGAGTGGGCTGAAATGCTGGTTTCCCGATTAGCGCGTTCATGTTTCTCTGACTGCCTTTTTCTTCTGAAGGTCCCGAGAACCGGGTCCTGGGAGGGTTACAAAGCTGCTAATTTGTGGACCTTGCCTAGAGGGATGGAAAGTCAAGCAAGCAGGCCAGCGAACACAGTGGGGCTGTGTGTGTAGGCTGCTCTGTGTGTATGAGCTAGGTGTGTGGGGTCATTATGAAACATCGCCCCGGAGCATAGTTTAAATAAAGAAGCACTTTGAGGATGCCCCCTGCCCAGGCTCAGCCGCACCCTGGCTCAGTGCTGGCGTCTATGGGTAGCACTGTGCTCATGTATGTTCCAGTCATCTGGAGTTCCTGGCACGGCCTTGCACTTGCCCCACTGAGATGACCAAGCCAGGAATCAGCAAAGTTTATGACTAGCAGTATTGTTTTCACTCCTAAACAAACCTACAGGAAGGAGCATCCATTGATAAGCTGGCCAATTAACAATGTGGTGCCTTTTGGAAGAATCGGCTTTTAGACAGGGGTCAGAACGTCTCTGCTCATCTGTTCATGCTTGAGGCTGTAGTGTCTGAGCTGAGCTTTTAGAACAGACCAAACAAATACCCACACTAATAGTCCCCAAAAGTGAATTTGTTACTAAATCTTGGGCTGATTTCTCAGTCTTGACCTGGGCACGGTTACCACCCCTCTCTGAGGTGTTGTCTCTGGAGCCATATTCAGGCAGTGAGTTTTTAAAGAGCTTCCCAGTAGCGGGGAAAGTTTTGACAACTCAGTGGTGACTCCACAGAACCCCTCAATGCTCTATTGCCTGTTCCATCTCTTGCCTTCTTCTTGTGCAGTTTCTTCTTCTTCGCCAAGAACACACACCATGACACCCTTACTTCCACAGTCAGCTTTCTGCAGACAAGGTTGTCACTCTTTGCTTCCATTTCCTCACCTGTCACAGCCTCTTCAACACACTTCAGCCTGTGTGTGCCCCTTCAGGCCACTGAAACTTCTCTCACAGCCTCTCTTCCCTCCCCCAATCCTTTCTTCTCCGCCTCCTGGACTGTCTGCATTATATGATAGTGACCTGACTTTTCTTTAATAAAACTGCAGTTTTGGTGTTTATAACCTGCTTTTTAAAAGTCCTTAGATATGTATAACTGATTCACTTTGCTGTACAGTAGAAACTAACACAACATTGTAAATCAACTATACTCCAATAAAAATATTTTTTAAAAAACAAAAAAAAAGGAAAAAAGTCTTTAGAGATGACTTACGTGGGGAACCACCTTCAATCTTTTAGATTTTTAGACCTGCAAAAATCCTTTCAATCATGTTCATTTTTTCGTTTGCATTTCTCCTACTAGAAAGCAGAAAATTTGAGAAAATGGCAGCTGTTTCTTGATTGCATGTCAACCTATGACATAACACTCATTTGTTCTGTCCCACCTTGAAACTGAGCTTTTATTTTTTTCCTTTGTCTTCTTTTTGAGATAAGACTTCTATCTCCATGATTGTCACTTGGTAAAACTTAGCATGTTTCAGTTTCAGCATATAGAAATCTATAAAGTGCAGTTCACAGGATCTGTGGTCATCATTCAAGGTCTACTAGAATTATGTGTCTAGACTAGAGAAAAGAGATTGGGAAGCAGGAGACACACATGTGAGCCCTGGCCTTGTCACTAATTAGATGGGTGACCTTGGGCAAATCACTGAACTGTTTTCAGTCTCATTTTTTTTCATCTATAAACTTCAGCTAATAAGCCCTGACCTCCCTCCCTCCCAGGCCTGTTGAAGACTAAAATGAAATAATACATATGAAAACACTTTGGTAAGGAAAGAGTCAAAATCCTCACAACCTTATTATGAAAGCAAGCACTGAGCTAGCCTTTAACCAATCTATTTTCATTCCAAGACTTACTCCACACTGATGTCTTGTTGTACTCTTCAGTTTATCATTTCCATTATTAGAGCAAAAGAACATAAATTACGCAGCCCCTGGTGCAAACAGCACATAAGTAGCCATTTTGAACATCGGATGGCTGGATAATCTTGCTTCTTTACTGATAAAAATTACTGCTAGTGGCAGGGATCTCATTCTTCCTTGGAAGTACAGTTAGTGGGAGCATGATTATGTAATGGAAAGGGTACAGGGTAGGATGTGAGATGCCTGGATTTTAAGCTGGTTCTGCCATTAAATTGCTGTGTGATATTAAGCAGATCACTGCCCCTCTCTGTTAATGGAAAAGATTGAGCTACTTGATTTCTTAAGTTCCTCTACAGTTTGAAAATTCTGGGACTACTTCCTGGCAAGTGGCTAAACATAGTTATATGTGTTATAACTTAATGATAAGTTAATGACGGAGATGAACCATGTGAAAATAAAGCAATGGAGAAGAGTCCAGGGGTGTATTTCTCTCCTCCTCCTCCTCTCTCTCTCTCTCTCTCTCTCTCTCTCTCTCTCTCTCTGTGTGTGTGTGTGTGTGTGTGTGTCTGTGTGTGTGTGTGTGTGCAGCCAATGGACAGATGATAAATTCACTCTAAAGTATGTTAAATTGCCTGTGGGTAAAAAGGTGGAATGTCCAGTAAGCAGGTAGAAATAGGAAACCGCATATCAAGAGAGGAATGGTGATTGGTAATACACATTTGGATTATAGTTGAAGCCATTTGGAGTGGATAATCTCATGCAGGGATATCAGAATGATAAGAAAATGGAGATTTAGATGAAACCTTGGATTATGCTAATATTTAAAATATTATGCTAGTATTTAAAAGTCAAGAAGGATCACAAAGGATCTAAAAAGGAGCCAACAGGGGAGGTGGGCAAAAGATTCATCAGCAGAAACAGGGAGAGAGAAATTAAAAACAGGGTGTTTACTTCCACCTCATAAAAAAAAAAATCCTCACAGGAGTCTTTTCTCATTAGAAATCTATTGACCAGTTTACCTTTATTGGTAGGAAGGAGATTGAAATAGCAGTCCTTCTTTGAACTTTTTTATTTTTTAACACAAATTTGAATACAATTTTCCTCATAGTAGTGCCTCTAGCTCCTTTCTGAATTAAGGACTCTTTTGAGAGTCTAGTGAAAGCTATGCACTCTCTCCCCTAGAAACTCCTAGAAAGCTATACATTATCACCCCATGTTGCATATAGTTTGGGCTGAGGCTTAAAGACCCTAGCTTCAGAATCCTTACTCTAGTAAAAGATCAGATTTTTTTACTGTGGCAAAAGTATATGACATGAAATCTACCCTCTGAACAAAATTTTAAGTGTAGAGTACAGTATCATTAACTACATGCACAATGTTGTACAGCAGATTTCTAGAACATTTTCATCTTGCTTGACTGAAACTCTGTACCCATTGAATAGCAACATCCATTCCTACCTCTCCTCAGCCCCTGGCAACCATCATTTCACTCTGATTCTATGAATCTGACTATTTTACATTTCTCATATAAGTGGAATCATGCAGTATTTGTCTTTTTGTGACTCGCCTATTTCACTTAGCAATGTTCTCAATGCCCATCTATGTTGTAGCATGACAGTATTTCCCTTTTTAGGGCTGAATAATATTCCATTTTATATATATATATATATATATATATGCATATGTCTCACATCTTCTTTATCCATTCATCAGTAAATGGGCATTTAGGTGTTTCCACCTCTTGGCTCTTGCGAATAATGATGCAATAAACTTGGGAGTGCAAATATCTCTTCAAGATCCTGATTTAAATTCTTCTGGATAAATACCCAGTTGTGAGATTTCTAAATCATATGGTTGTTCTATTTTTAATTTTTTGAAGAACCTCTGTACTGTTTTCCATGCTGGCTGCACCGTTTTACATTGTCATCAATAATGCACAAGGATTCCAATTTTTCAACCCCCTTGCCAGCAATGGTTAATATGAATTTCTGTTTTTTTAAAATAATGGCCATCCCAAACAGGTATGATGTGATAGACATTGCATTTCCCTTATGATTAGTGAGTTGTGCATCTTTTCATATACCTGTTGGACATTTGTATGTATTCTTTGGAAAAAAGTCCATTCAAATCCTTTGCCCATTTTTTAATCAAGTTATTTGCTTTTTCTTTTTTTCTTTCTCTTTTTTGCTGTTGAGTTGTATGAGTTCCTTATAGATTTTAAATATTAACTCCTTATCAGATATATGGTTTGCAAATATTTTCTCCCATTCTATAGGTTGCCTTATCTACTGTTTGTTTTGTTAGGTTTTGTGTTTTCTGTGCAGAAGCTTTTAATTTTGATGTAGTCCCATATACTTATGCTTGTTTCCTATGCTTTTGGTGTCATATCCAAGAAATTGTTGCCGAGACCAACGTCACAAAGATTTCCCCCTGTTTTCTTCTCTGAGTTTTACAATTTCCAGTCTTATATTTAAGTCTTTATTCCATTTTGAGTTAATTTTTGTGAATGGTAAGATAGGGGTCCAGTTTCATTCTTTTGCATGTGAATATCCATTCTTCTCAAGATCATTTGTTGAAGAAACTACCCTGTGCCCATTGGATGTTCTTGGCTCCCTTGTCAAATATTAGCTGAATGTCTGTGCGGGGGGTTATTTCTGGGCTGTCTATTCTGTTCCACTGGTTTATATGTCTGTTTTTTTATGCCAATATCCTGTTGTTTTTGATTACTATAGCTTTCTAATATATTTCAAAATCAGGGACTGTAACGTTTCTAGCTTTGTTCTTCTTTCCCAAGATCGCTGTAGCTATTTGGGGTCTTTTGTGGTTCCATACAAATTTTAGGATTTTTTTTCTATTTCTTTGAAAAATACCATGGGAATTTTGATTGGGATTGCACTTGATCTGTAGATCACTTTGTGTAGTATGGCCATAACAGTTCTTTTAAAGGGCTTACATATTTACTGAAACAATGTTTCAGCAGAAAATTTAGTATTCATTCAGTGGGCTTAATTTGCCCTACATTCAGAGGACAATTGCTAAATGCTAGGCACCATGCAACACATTTTTCATGTATTATTGGCAATGATTACAATGACCCTGCAAAGTAGGTATTAGTAACTGTTTTCCAAGTGAGGAAACTAAGTCAGGAAATGGTAAAACCAGGATTTCAAGTCAGGGAGGCTGCAGAAGCATCCTGCGATGACTTTATTAATCATGTCTCTGTCATATTCTCCTCTTTTGCAGAGGAGGGAAGAGTTTAGAATGCTCCATTCTGCTCTCTTCATGTTTCCATTTGGGAGTACTTCTGTTAGAATAACTCTCTTGGCCTCTTTCCCCACCTTTGGGTGAGTTGGCAATTCTGTCTAGCTAAGTGGGGAGGCTATTAAGAAGCCTATTATGGACATCTACATATTCTTTTTTCTCCAATCCAGATTTTAACAGTAATAAACAGATATTTTAAAACTCTGCCTCTCTGCTTTCCATGTCTCTCAACTGGTTCTGAACTTGTGTGTAGGTGAGAGTATTAATGTTCACCACTACCGCCCAAATATATCTACCCAACACATTTTGTGCAATTTGTGTGTCCTCTGTCCGCTTTCTATTCCATATTGTCTTCTTAATGTCTATATGGGCCTGTTTCTGAATGGAGCTCTGATTGCCTAGGTGCCTCTGTGTCTGTACATCTGTATAACAGGAAGTGTACGTGGGTGTTAGGCCCAAGCTCCATGCAGTCCTCAAGGGAGGTTGATCTGAGTATGTGTGGGAGAGAGAGGGAGACAGAATGAAGATGTGTTCCTTGAACTTAGCTTTGAGGGCCATCTTCCCACAGTGATCATACTGATTCTTGAAGCAGGCTCTACCTTCTCCCTTAGAAGCAGGCTCTACCTCAAAAGACTGCTTAGTTCCATTTCTTTCCCTTTCCTTCCATTCTGGGGTCACAGACTTCCTACTTCCTGTCTGTGTGCTAGCAGTCACTATTTCAGAAACCCTTTCTGTGCTGCCTCACAGATTGTTTGAAGATTATTTAGAGACTAGGGAAGTTCTCATTTGTCATAGGCAAATGATCCTATTAGAGAAATCTAACCTGTGTTTTGTGATTGTTATCTTGTGTACTATGGCACATACTTCTAAGATACTCAAGTCATCTTCTTAATTTCATCACTCCCTTGGGAAAAATAAGGTAAGAGTCAGAATTAGAGTCACCATTTTACAGGTGAACCCAAAGACAGAATAGATTCATTGCTTTACTAATCATCCCTCCGTGCTTTCTTGGAAAATCAAGTATTGATGGACCCAGAATATTCCTGAGCCAGTTGACTCATAGGCAAAGGGGGACCCAAAGCATTTTTTAATGAAACAGATTATGTCATACATGATATCAAAAAGTGGGGTTTGTTTTTTGTTTTTGTTTTTTTTGCGGTACGCGGGCCTCTCACTGTTGTGGCCTCTCCCATTGCGGAGCACAGGCTCCGGACGCGCAAGCTCAGTGGCCATGGCTCAGGGGCCCAGCCGCTCCGTGGCATGTGGGATCTTCCCGGACCGGGGCACGAACCCGTGTCCCCTGCATCGGCAGGCGGACTCTCAACCACTGCGCCACCAGGGAAGCCCAAGTGTTCATTTTTAATCTCATCAATTGGATCTATTGGACTATTCTACTTGGATTTCTAAGGCCCTTGTTTCTCCATTTATCCCCACCCTGCCCAACAATTACCCTGGCTCTTCTGAATGTTTCTCACAGAGGAGAGATCTGGGGCAATGATAATTATCAGTGGAGAGGGAAAAAAAGTCTAGTGTGGCAGGTATTTTTCATATACAGATTACAAGAAAATAATAGCAAGCTCCTCCCCCCCACCTAGTATACACCTAAAGGCGTGTGTGTTGTCGGGGGGAGGTGGGAGGTGAGGGTTGCAAAAAAGGACAAATCTAAGTAGACTAACCTACTAAAGAGTCTCATTCCTGGGGAATTTTGCCTGGGGCTAGGGAAAGACATTACGGATAGAGGCCTGTTTCTTTTGAATTAAAGCTAGTATAACATTAGCATACAAAATACTGTATCTGGGACAGTACTTTTGTTAAATAAATCATAAGTACATGCTGCTGAAGAAATATGGAGTTTCAGTTTCTCCTTAGGTAACTTTATAAAGAATCCTTCCTTCTATTGCCATTTGGGTCAACCCATGCTTTTATCCACTCAGAAAAACACCAATTGTCTCATGGAATCTCAGGATCTTGGTTTGGTATTATGTTTGAGACTATAGATTTAGAACTTCTTCCTTCCTTAGTAGACAAATCTAGACAGCTTTTGTGTGTGTGTGTGTGTGTGTGTGTGTGTGTGTGTGTGCAAGAGGCTGCCATCTGTTGTGGTTGGTGTTCTCCAGGAAGGCTTGTTGGAGCAGGAGTTGGTTTGTTTGTGTGCTAAGCTCACACTAATGTCAGCCCAACTGGAAACCTTCAATTTGCCCTTGGGGAAATAAGTCATCTGGTACAGGTTCAGCTGGGCTGTGATGAATGTTTACCATTGCTCTACAGGAGTTTCAGCCAGGGATTGACTCCATATCAAGGATGTGAAAATCAGATGAATTGCTGAGATCCAAAATGTGGGCTTGACGATGGCCTCTTATGGTACCCAGCTTGGACAGGGGCCACCCCTTTCTTTGAGCTGTGTGTTAGCCAGTCCATTCTACTTCTCAAATTCTGTTTTCTGCGGGTCATTCATCACTCCTTAGTCATTAATAAAATAAAATTTTGGTGCATATTAAACTCTTACCTCAATTACTTCAGCCATGGAAAGAAAAAAATCACACGTTCATATACACACAAAATCCAGCCCTTTTACTTTCAGAAAGTTTCCATCATTTTTCCCTGCAGAGAAGTGACAGAGAAGGTACACCAATGCACTGAGCATTTGAGCAAAATAAAGTCCCCACTATGGTTTTGATGAAGCTCTGGAGAAGTACACAGATGACAGTCAAAATATAGATATAGATATCCTTTTTCTCTTTGATAGTTTACTTTTACTCTAGGGTAAGTAGAAATGAATCCTATCTATGAAATACTGGCTAAAGAGGAAACCGTTTTGCTTTGGCTTGAATCTAGAATGACCTAGCCCAAAGAGGAAAGAATAAACTGTTGCCTTTGTCCAGGAGTGTCAGATGGACTTCAGAAAAATATGATTTCCTCCAAATATTTTCTTTGGGGAGGTGGTCCCAGGCATGTGTACGTGTGCCTAGATGTGTATACATCCACCCCTTCACCCATAGAGATACATGCACAAAGCCACACATAAGACCTCATGTTCAAATTTGGGAATGCCTGGCTCCTTTCTCTGAGAGTCTGGCAGCTCAGATTGCTAAAGAAAGAGGTTCCTAAATTCTGGAATAACTGTCAGGCACCTGACTATTACTTGATGTTTTAATATCTAGGGCACTTTCAGTGTTTTTTCTTTCAGTGTTTTTATTATTATTATTCATTTTATTTCTTTTTTCTTTCTTTCAGTGTTTTAATTTCAGATTAAACTTCAGAAATCTGGATATCATACTTAACTTCTCCCTTTTTCTTCCCAACTGCTGACATCCACTCAGCCACCAAGGTCTGTCATTTACAGTCCTAAAATAGTTCTCAAATCCATCCATTTCTCTCCCTGCCCACCACCACTTCATCATCATCTCACACCTAGACCATTGGAACAGATTCCTAACTGGGCTTCCTGATGGCACAAATCCATTCTCCACTTTGCAGCGCTTTGTAGCCAGGATGCTCTTTCTAAAACACAAACTGTATGTCACTCCTCTGTTCAATTTTTTTTTCAGTGGTTCCCCATTGTTTACTGAATGAAATCTAAGTCCCTTGACTAAGATCCTTATTTTGTGACTCCTGCTTACATAGTACTATTCCCCCTGCCACCCACAACCCTCTTCCAACCTCCCCCTACAACACACACTTGGATCTCCAGATGTACCAAATTAGGGGCAGTCACCCTAAGCACAATCTGTTCTCTTGTACCTCTAGGCCTTTTCACAAACTTTTCTTCCTGCCTAGAATACCCTCCACTTTATCCTTGTCCATCTGGCAAACCCCTACTCCTTCTTCAAGTCAGTTCAAAGATCACACTGGTAGAAGAAACCTTCCTCGATACCTGTAAGGTATTCTTTCTTGATATACCCACTGCCCCCTTTATATTACTCTACTGTGGCCCTGATCATATTTTATTGTAATTGTTTCCTCCCTTGGGCTGGATATTCTTTGAGGGCAGGAACCATGTCTGATTCTTCAATATGCTCCCCAAAGTCTAGCACAGGGCATGGACATGGTTGATGCTCAGTCATCACTGAACACGTGATGCTGAGCCTGGAAGACCAAAGGCATTTTTTGTCATATGGAAGGAACATTCTGGTTGATGTCTTGATATATCTCTTAATCACGGAGTGGAAGATAAAGATTGCCTCCCCTAGAGCAGCCAACAAATAGGACATCACAAAGAGGCTCCTCTAGTGATTCAGAATCCACAGTGGATCCTGAGATTGACCAAACTCCAAGCCTAGAGAGCTTTCTACTTTCATACTATTTGTTGGTACATGTTACTGGAGAAAAATTACAAAGAGAAGCAATGTAAAAATTTGGCTAGGCTGTAGAAAAGGCATATAAGAAATACAAGTTGCCATCTCCTTAACACGACATTCCAAATGCTCCAAAAATTGTCCCCTGCCTTGCTCTCTAGCTTTGTCTCTTCGTCCTCTGACTCTCACTTTACCCTCCGACCACACCAAACTGTTTACTCCCACCCCACCTCATGCTGTCTCTCTGCCTTGAATACATTTCCCTTTGCTTTAGGTAACTCCTACCAACATAAGATTTAGCTCAGGCCATACTTCTTCCAGGAAGCCTTCCCTAACTAACCAACACACCAGTGTATATGTGTGCATACGCTGGCCTGTGCACACACACACAGAGTCTAGCTAGACGTTTGTATAAATCACGACTCTTTTGCTTGAAAGTGACAGAAATACAGCACAAATAAGCTTTAGCCAAAAGAAAGGGGTTACTGATACTAATAGAAAAGCACAGAGGTAATTTTAGGCATAGCTAGATCCAGGTGCTCAAATGATGTTATCTGCAATTTGTTTCTATCTCTTGGCTCTGACCTCTTCTATGTTGATTCACTTCTCAAGCAGGCTCTCTCTGCATGGTGGCCAAGATAGCCACGAAGAGCTAGAGATTTGCATCTTACCACTCAGCAACCCCAGTAGAAACACAGACCCACTTTCTCAATAGTCCCAGCAAAAGCTTCTGAATTGAGTCTATCCCCAAACTAATAACAATGACCAGATGTATTAGTCAGGGCTCTCCAGAGAAACAGAACCAATTGTTTGTTCATTTGTTTGTTTACTATAGGAATCATGCAATTAGGGAGGCTGAGAAGTTCCCTGATCTGCCACCTGCAAGCTGGAGAACCAGGAAAGCTGGCGGTATGATTCAGTCTGACTTTGATGGTCTAAGAACCAGGAGTGCCAATATCCAAGGACAGGATACTCCAGATCAAGCAAACAGCAAATTTGCTCTTCCTCTGCCTTTTTGTTCCATTCAGGCCCTCAACAGATTGGTGAAGGTGATCTTTATTCAGTCTACTGATTCAAATGATAATGTCTTCCAGAGACACACTCACAGACATATCCAGAAATAATGTTTTAACAGCTATCTGGGCATCCCTCAGCCCAGTCAAACTGACATTTAAAATTAATCATCACACCAGAGTTGGGTGATATACCCATCTAAGTGAGATGAGATATGTTACCAGAAGAAGACATGTTGGACAGCAAAAGCACTATATGTTCACACTTAGTTTTCCTCTTCTGTCCTCCCATGTTCCTCTCCATTTCAATGCTTCTGATCAGATGGTATCATTTGTATTTGCATATATGTCTGTCTCCTGCACTAGACTGTGAGTTCCTATGTCTATTTATCTCTGTATCCCAGGAGACAGTATGGGGGCTTGCCTTCTAGTAGGTATTCTCAACCAGTGAAGGATGAATGACTTTGCTGTGCATTTTGAATGGATGATTAAATTACATGGAGCCATACTGAAGGCTAATCCAGGCACATAGTTTAATTTGCTAATTAGACAAATTAATAACATGACTATCTAATTAAATGCACAATTATTACTAGGTTGCATGGTAAGTAGATATAAATAATGAATGGTTCATTTAAAATTATGTAATAAATGCCTTCTCTGTGTCAGGCACTATGCTAGAGACTAAGATTAGCCTCTGCCTATTAATTAGCCCTTTACCATTAATGAGAGTCAGTAGTGTATAGTGATTGTAGGTGTGGGCTCTAGGGCCCTAGATTAAAATCTTAGCACTTGTATTTACTAGTTAAGTGACCTTCTGCCAGTTTACTTAACCACTGTGTCTAGTTTCTTCTTCTGTCAAGTGAGAATAGTACCTACCATACAGGGTTGTTGTGAGGATTAAATACAGAAGTGGTAAAGAACTGAGAATAGTACCTAGAACATTTTAAAGTCCTTAATAAGTGTTAACTCTTATGATTAGCTATTCACAGAAGCTCCTCTCTACTTAAATTTCACTTTAACCATTATACTTGGCCTGAGGCAAGGCCCTTGGGTTAAGGATTTAAAATTGAGCCTGAATACAACTTCTGGGTTTTCAAAAAGAGACAACAGAACAGAATGGAAGCTTGTTTTAGCCCTGGCAGAGTTGTATTTGGACATAAAACCTAGGACCTTGGCTCTCTTAGTGGGAAATTACCATTTCCTAATGAGCCACTAGTCCAAGCCTCATAGATACAGAGAAGGAAGAAGTGGTCTTTTCCCTTGGGGAAGAGGTGTTGTTCCACAAGAGCTAGGAGATGACTCAAATCCCTGCATTGCCACCTCATGTGGCTTCTAGGAGAATCAGAGTGCAAGCAAATAATTTGGGTGGCTAAACAGGATTTGCTAACAACATACACTAGTTCTAAGTGGGCTCTTTGATTTAATGAAGAGAGGATGCCATTTGGAGGCCAGCAAATCTGGGCCAGAATCCAAGCTCTCCTCTTTACTGGGTAATAATATGGGTAATCTTGGGTAATAATAATGATCACAGTTCAGACTTTTTGGGTGCTTACTATGTGCCAATCACCGTTCAAAGCACTTTGCATATATCGTTTACTTCAATCCTTGCAAACAAGGTAGGTTCTTCTATTATTATCTTTTTCTACAAGTAGAAGAAACTGAAGGGCAGAGAAGTTAAGTAATGTGTCTAAGATCACATAACTAGTAAATGGGGAAGCCAGGATTCCGACCTAGACACTCTTACTCTAGAAATCATGCTATTAACTACCTCTTCATGCTGGCTGCCAACTCAACCTCTCTGAGCCTCAGATTCCTCATCAGTAAAATCAGCTTAATTGTCCCCACCTCATAGGGTTGTTATGATGATTAGAGATAAGCTGGGGGAAGCATTTCATACAATACTGAACACAAGGAAGGAGCTCTGAATAAGAGTTGTTATCATTCTGTCTCTGCATTGTTCCTAGGGGCAGCTGGTCTGGACCTTCCTTCTTTGTTGCCAGCACTGCTTCTTGATTCTAACTAGTATGACTACAAATGAGTTTCCGTATGAGGGAGGCACTACCAGGTTAATTACACAATGGAGGGAACTTTGATGCCAATGATGATTTTTACTTCATCCTTAAACTGTGATTCTGCCTTCTTGTGTCCTGGTTACATGTGCCACTCACCAGGTCCCTCAACACTGGCTGATGTCCCTCCCACTCTCCATCTAACCTTCCCACTGGGGCTCCTGCCAGGTTGGCCATATTTCTACCTGTCATCTCATTATGGAAAAAATGGATCTGAAAATGACTGAAACACCAGCCTGCTAGCAGATCCTCATGGACACAAATACATCTGAAAGGGATATTAAATTGTGGCCAGTTGTTTCATTCCTCATTGGTAATTTTTATTTTCCTGTCACCTTCCCACTATTTTGAGTATATACGTAATCATTGAAACAATAAAGTTTAAGACTCAACTAAAAACATGGAAAGAAAAATAGCAACTAAAAAACTCCATCCACCAATGACAAGCTTGCACTCTCACAACTGCAATGCAAATAGGTCTGATCCTTTGGGAAAGCAATTTGGTAATTTGCATTAAGAGCCATAATTATGTTCTTGGCCTTTGACACTGCAATCCCCCTGGGGACTCTATCCTAAGGACAGACTTCAGCAGAAGGAAAACACAAGCCTACAGGCACAAAGATTGTCAATGCAGTATAATTTTTACTAATGAGAAACTGGAAATAATGTTAATGTTGAACAACTTGATGTATATTAGGACCTGTCAGTAAATGAAATAGGAAAGATAAAAGGTTCACTTTATAATATTAAATGAATAAAGCAAAATACAAAATAGTTACAACCAGGTCAAACTGTCTTTATATGGACACAACCTAGAAAGGACTATAGAAAATGAAAATTATTGCATTAGGACAGTGGGTCAAATGATAGTCTCTTCCTCTCCACTTCGATGTCTTTGATTATTGACTTTAGAAGTTTTAATGTGTGTTTGAGTAGGAGGTGAGGAGTGTGAAGGAGTTGGAGAAGGAATTTCAAACGCCAGCCCCCTTAACTCCATTTCCTAATCATCACCTTACAAGTAAAGCCAACTAAGAAAAAGACTTAATTTTGTCTTTCAATACAAAGATATACAGTAGCCATACTTACTCATCCTATCAGATATGCATACTCAGTCTGGCTCCCACTCCCCAGCCCTTCCTTTTCTTGTCCCATTGTGGCATGCAGCAGGGCACAGGAGCAAACACATTCATATTTCCATCCCCAAGCTGCCACTATCAGCTGTGTGGCCCTAAGTGTGTTACTTTAACTTGTCTTTGGCTTAGTTTGTTCATTTGAATAATGGGGCTAATAATGGTACTTACATTTTGGGATGGTGTGAGAATTAAATATGTTAACATATGCAAAGTGCTTAGCACTGTACCAGGTATCATGTAAATGCTAAATAAATCTTAGTTTCTGGCTACAAAATTGGAATAGTACTAGCACCTACCTCAGAAGGTTCATAGAGATGAAATGGGAGAATAAATTTCAAGCTCCTTGCCTAATAGGTGTTAAATGTATGGTAGCTGTCAGAAAAATTGCTGCACTGGGTAGTCTCATCTAGTAACAAAATTATTTAGATGATAAAGGGGTCATTTAATGCTCATGCTGATAACAAGTAGATTGGTGCCTGGAGACACATACCTGTTAAAAATTCCTTCTAAGCAAGCAGTATGAATCTGAAGGTCAAGGGGAACCTGAGATGGTGACTCAGCAGGGAAAACATGTGCAGAATAAAGACGAAGCTCTTTTCAAAACCGTGAAGAAACTAGAAAGTAAACAGGATGATTAATGCAGATTGTAGAAATTCATGGGGTAGTCCCCAAAGGAGTATGCTAAGAGGTCAGAGGCAAGTCAGCTAGAAAACCTTAAAAGCAAACTTAGCGGAGTTGAGTAGAAGTGGGAGGTGGGATCTGAGCCCAGAAAAGAAAGAGGCTGATAATAATAGCTAGTATCAAATCTATACTATGTGTCAGCATTGTGCTAAGCAATTCATATGCATTATATCATTTTGCCTTCCTTATCATGCTACGAGATAAATTTTTATTATTACTCCCATATTATATTCTGGACCCAGCTATGCCTGACTACAAAACCTTAAAGTATACCAGGTCCCAAAAGAGTATCTTTTGAAAATAAGCTATTGAATAAGGTTTGGAGGATCCAAAACAGAATTCATCATCTTTTCCCAGGGAATCCATCCTTCATTCTGTACTTCCCATCAGAGCACCACCATCGACCCAAGCCAGAAACTTGGGAGACACCTTGATTTTTCATTTTTAATTGAATCAGCCACTAAGGCCTTCCTAAGTATTTTTGAAATCCATCATTTCCTCTCTGTCTCCTGCAATTCAAGCTCTCATCCTCTCCAACATGGGCTATTCTAGTAGTGTCCTATCTGGATTCTCTGCCTTTAGTTTTGACTTCCTTGTAATCTAGTTTACAAACTGCAGGCAACATGATCCCTTTTCTTCTACTTTCTTTTTTTTTTTTCTACAAAATAATCTCACTAACATGCAAATCTGACCATATCATTTCTCTACCCAAGAACTTCCGGTTGTTCCATAATTGTCCTCTGAGTGATGTCTGTGACTTGACTCTCCATGTCTGCCTGACTTGTACCTACTTCTCTGGTTTCATCTCCTTTCACTCTCTATCCTCTGAACTTCAGTGTAGCTCCTTCTTATTCATCTCACTAGTCCATGGGCCTCATGACTTTTGCTGGTGTCATTTCTTCCACCAAGTTCACCCTTTTAAATTCCTTTCCTCTCAACCTTTAAGTCTCAGCCTAGGCATCAACACCTCCAGAAAGCCTCTCCTGACCCTTGACTGTGCTAATTGACTCTCCTCTACCCTTTGTCCCTCTCGCTCCATGTCTAGTCACTTACTATAGTATATTGAAATGATCTGTGTGGCTGTGGATCATGCCTTGTTCATCTTTATACCCCAAAAATCTAGCGAGTCCCTGGTCCATAGTTAGGTTTTGATCTGTGTCTTTGAGCTGTTGCAGGCACTTAGGTTCTGTATGCAAGTAATGCTTGAGGTATAGAGACCAAAGAGACTTAGAAATATCTACCATTTATGAAGTACCTTCTGTGTGTGATGAAGTACCTTCTGTGTGTGACGATCTCCAACTCTGTCTGGCACTCACTAGCCCTCTATCCTGTCTTATTTTTATTCATAGCTCTTATCACAATCTGTCATATTATATATTTTACTTAATTGTTTGTTAGACTTCCTTCACTATAATATAATCTCCATGAGGCCAGTAATGTTTGTCTTTGTTCATCGCTTTATCCTCAGTGCATATAGCAGTGTCTGGCATATAGTAGGTTCTCAGTAAATATCTTTGAATGAATGTGGAGGGTAGGCACTTTCAATGTATAATCTCATTTAGTAGCCACAACAACCCTGCAAGGTAAGTATTAATGTTTCTATTTTAAAGGTGAGGAAAATAAAGTTTCTCATTATCCCACACAGAGAATAACAGAGATTTTGAGAAATTGGTATGTTTACTGGGCCTATAGATTCAAAGATGATTGACTCAAAGATCAGGGCCACAAGGTCTGGGGATGCAACAAAAATACCAGCCCAATAAAATACCTATTAATAAGTGAACAAGCTGAACTTAATAGAAAGACTGTATACTCTCTTCCCAGAGAAAGACTGTATACTCCCACATTCTACAAATGAAGTCAGTTTTACAGCCTGAATAGCTAATATTATATCTTCTGTTCTAAAAGAATCTGAGGGCTTATGAGGACTTCCATAGGAAAATTAGGAGGCAAGGCCATTGAACCAAGGGTACATTTTGGCAGACAAGTCCCTAAGGATTTGCAGACAAAATTTAGTTTGTGGTACAGAGAATTAGGGTACTTGTTGTGTGGCCCCTGTAGTTCCAAACCACACCTACCACCATAAGGGTAGATGAGAACCAAGCTCTTTGCAAAAGGCCTTGCAAGCCTATCTCTAGTCAGGGTCTGGGATGTTGCCGTTGTGCCTGGAAGTTGGCCAGATCTCAATACAGATGACATTAGCCCCAGAATGCTTGAATTCTATCTCAAGTTTTGGCCTCTGTAGTCCCTCATTTCAACTTTGGTTCCTTCCAGCCCATTGAAGACTTATTTTCAAATTTCCAGCCCATTTTTAGTCTAGATAAATTAGGAGGGGAGAAAAAACCCAGGCTTAGGATAGACAGGGCTGTTCCTATATTTTCTTGAAACTCTTTTTATTGCCCCAGAAGGGAAAAGTTTCCTAAAAGATGATCTAAAAAGTAAGGTTTTTTTTTTCTGTGTGTTAGCTCTCCCCCAAAGAAAAATATCTGGCATTTGTATCATACTTTATAATTCAATAGACTGCTTTTCACTTATAATAGGGCAGTTTAATCATTACAGTCATTTTTTAATGGAGGAAAGGGTGGCTCAGCAAAGACATATAGCTAGTTCAAGCCCACACAGGTAGAAAAGGGTAGAATTTGCTTTGCTAGTCTTAAGTGATAGTGAATCCCAGCCTTTATATCTTACCTTTGATTAGATTTCTCCACTTGGATGTCCCACAGACCCTTCAAGCTTACTGTGGCGAAAAGTGAACTCATCGTCTTTGTCCCCTACCTCCCAAAACTTGCTCTCTTTCTCTCTTCTCTATCACAGAGGATGGAGCTGTTATCCATCCTGGTGTTCAATCAGGCACCTGGGAGTTAACCTTGACTTCTACTCCCATGGTGTCTCTTGAATGTTCCCTCCTCAATAACGCTGTCTCACTACACTACCCGAGATTCTCATCTCCTGTCATCTGAACTGATGCAATGACCTTTTCACTGGCTTTCTTACCTCCATTCTTACCCTGCTTCATTCTCCAAGCCAGAAGGACCTTTCTAAACCACAGATTAGATCAAGTTATTAAGACTCTTCAATAACTTTCCATTGTCTTTAGGCTAAATTATGAATTTCTTAGCTTGGCATCACATCCTTCCTCCTTTTTCCCCACCTTCCCTGACATGAACTCTGCAGTCTACTGACTGAAACTTTCTAGTTTCCTGAAAGGGATATAAACTGAACTCATATTTATTGGGCACCTATTATGTGCCAGGTTGTGGCCCAGACGTATCATCTCTTAAAATTTAATCATTGGCAACTATCCTTTGTGGTAGATAATGTCATTATCCCCGTGTGACAGATGAAGAAACTGAGAAAGAGAGGCTAACTAATTTACCCAAGGTCATGCAGTTAATAAGTGGCAGATTCGGGATTTGAGCCCAGGCACTTTGGTTCCAGAGTCTCTGTTCTTAACTACTACCCTACCTCTTTCATTCCTTTCTGTGTGCCAAGAATGTACTTCCCTCCTTCTCATTGTCCACAGGCTAAACCCTTTAAGGCTTAACTCAAGAATCTTCTCTGGGAAAAGTTCCCTGACCTCTCCACATTCCTATGCTAACTTTGATCCCCGCCCCCAGCTGAATAAGTGATCTCTCTTCTGGCTTCTCCTAGAACCTGTGCATTCCTCTAATTATAGTACTTGACACATACCTTATGTGTCTATTCATGAACTTCTTGAGGGCAAGAAGCTGACTTTAGTCACCTTTTATCCCAGCATATATATAACACAGTGCCTGGCACACAGTAAATGTTTTTTGAGTAATTATTCTTCTCCTGGAAGATTTCCCACAAATAACTTGGATGCGTTCATATTTGCCCAAACACGCAGATCCACAGGTGACATCCTTCACTATCCTGGAGCTCTGAGAGTCCCCACAAAACTAAGCAGGGAAGACTTCGAAAGAAGATGGAATGGATCATGAGCTGTAATGTTTTATTTTTTAATGTTTTATTTGGATATGTTTTCAAAGTTATAGAAAAGTTGTAAGAATAAGAGTTATACCAAGAAGACTCAAGTACATTTTACTCAGATTCACCTATTTCCAACATTTTGCCCATTTGCTTTATCATTTGCTTGCTCTATCATCTACCATCTATTTATCTATCTAGACATATGTCATAGTTGGTTTTTTCTGAACCATTTGAAAGTATGTTCCACATATCATGGCCCTTTTCCTCATAAATACTTCAATACTCTCTTACATAACTATAGCACAGTTATCACCACTAAATTTGACATCGATATGATACTTTAATATCATCTACTTTCCATATTTGTTATGTGAGATATTCCATATTCCAGTTGTGGCAACTCGCCGCTGTTGATAGCTTTTTTTGTTTGCTTCTGTCAGTATAGGATCCAGTCTAGGATCAGGTATTGAATTTAGCTGTCCTGTATCTTTACTCTCTTTTGATTTAGAACATTTCCACAGCATTTCTTTGTACGTATTTTATGACATTGACATTTTTGAAGAATATCGTCTTCTCCACACTATGCTTTTAAAAATTATGTAATGTCCTTCATTTTAGTTGCCTGATGTTTCCTTGTGGTTAGATTCAGGTTATGTATTCCAGGCAGGAATATCACATAGGTGATGCTATGTCCTTCTTAGGGAATTGTACAAGGTGGCACCTGTGTCAAGATGTTGCCCAATCATTTCATTGTATAGTTAATATTTTATCTCTTGCATCTGTGGGAAGACACATTAATAGCCTGCAAATAAACTGCTTCTCATTAAAATGTCCCATATTTAGTATCTATTGATCCCTGCCTGAACAAATCTTTACCATGATGGTTGCAAAATGATGATTTTTTTCCACCTGTAGCACTCCCTCCACATTTACCACTCAATTCTCAGTATTCTACTATAAGCATGAACCCTCCCTTCTCCCCTTTTATTTATCTTCCTGTTACCACTATGAACTCATGGATTCCTATTTTTCATCAATGTCTTATAATTCATTACTGTTCTTAATTATTTTGGTGCCCAAATTGTTTTATGTTTGGACAGTGGGAACCCTTTCAATATCTGGTTCCTGAGTCCTTGAGATATGTGCCCATTATTTTCTTGAGCACTTCCCTACTTTCTTTTTCTAAAATATTTATTTATTTATTTGGCTGTGTCGGGTCTTAGTTGCAGCACACGGGATCTTCGTCGTGGCATGCGGGATCTTTTTGTTGTGGCGTGCGAGCTCTTCACTGCGGCGTGCGGGCTTCTCTCTAGGTGTGGCGTGTAGGTTTTTCTCTTCTCTAGCTGTGGCGTGCAGGCTCCAGGGCGTGTGGGCTCTGTAGTTTGTGGCACACAGGCTCTCTAGTTGAGGCGTGTGGGCTCAGTAGTTGTGGTGCGTGGGCTTAGTTGCCCTGCAGCATGTGGGATCTTTGTTCCCCAACCAGGGATTGAACACACGTCCTCTACATCGGAAGGAGGATTCTTTACCACTGGACCACCAGAGAAGTCCCAGAACTTCCTTACTTTCTGGCATAATGAGACGTTCCAGGCTCATCTTGTACCTACTCTGTTCCAACTCTGGGATCATCCACTTCTCTAAGGACCTCTGATTCTTTTAGTGGGGAATAGTATTGGAGATCAAGATCTGGACATTAGGTGTTGAATTGAATGACAGAAAGGTCCAATAGGAGCTGGCCAGATAGAAGAGAGCTTTCTTAGCTATGGGGGAAAGAGAGGAAAACAGAGACTAGATGATGTTCTCAAGAGTATGTGCAGCTACCATGGCAAACATTGTAGGTTGCTCAAATGACAGTCTTACATGCTCACCCCATATGCTCAAGGAAGAACCCAGAGTCGTTCTTTGTCCAGCTTAAAAGATGTGTCATTATTGGATTAAGCCAATCATGGCAATCCCATTCCCATTTGCCTGGTGAAACCTACTAGTGAGCATATGACCAGTTCTGGTTAATGAGACCTTAGGGAAAGTCTGTTGTGGGCTTTCTAGGAAAGAATATACTCTCTAATAAAAACTGTGAGCCTTGAAAGAAAACAGCTTCTTTGTCTCATGACTGTTTTTTGCTCCTTAGAACGTTGTTGTTTGAGGATGTGATGTTAATGCTGTAGCAGTCATCTTGTGGCCATTCATTAATTCAATAAATATTTATTGAGTACATCCTGTGTGCTAGGCAATGTTCTTGGTACTGGGGATACAAGAGTGAACAAAAGTCTCTGCCTTCATGGAGTTTACATTCTACTGTGGGAGAGAGGAAAACAAATAAATAAAATATATGCTGGATGGTGATAAGTGATATGGGAAAAGTGAAGCAGGGAAGGAAGAGAGGGAATGCAGAGATGGGATTGTAATTTTTTATAGGGATTTTGAGGACAGCCCAATTAAAAAGGAATTATTTGACAGTGCCTTGTGACCACCTAGAGGGGTGGGATAGGGAGGGTGGGAGAGAGATGCAAGAGGGAGGACATATGGGGATATATGTATATGTATAGCTGATTCACTTTGTTATAAATCAGGAAGTAACATACCATTGTAAAGCAATTATGTTCCAATAAAGATGTTTAACAAAAGGAGTTATTTGAGAAAAAAATGACTTGCTTCATGAATTCAGGTATCTTCATATAGGGCCATGTAATCTTCTCTGTATTGTTTCGGTTTTAGACAATATGTGGTGTTGAAGAAAGGAGAGACATTACAACACTCCTAGGATGGTAGAGCATAAAGATGGAAAGAGCCTGGGTCTTTGATGACATCACTGAATTGCTGAATTAAGCAACCTGGGAATTTACTTTGTTCCATACTTCTTGTTATGTGAGCTCATGAAATGTCTTTATTGTCTAAGTATGAATTAGTCAGATATCTGTAGTTGCAGCCCAAAGCACTGTAAATGAAACAGAGGTCATTAAAAAAGTTTGCTTGACTGGCTCAGGAAGTAGTTTAGAAGGTCAGCTTTGTGATTTCTGTTGTGCAGGATTTGGAAAATGGGAGTGCTAGAGTTGGAAAAATCATCATTTTGCAACCATCACAGTAAAGATTGGTTCAGGTGAAGATGAATGGACACTAAATCTGGGGGACATTTTAATGAGGGGTAGGTTACAGACTAGTTATAGGGTCAATGTTAAAGGCTGAATGTTACCAGGGGTCTCAGGAAGGGAATTACCAATCTGGTAAGTTGAAGATAACCGTTAGAACATAAAGCCAGGGAAGGATAAATGTACTAGAGGAAGGGAAGTTATTTGGGAGATGGGAAAGCACATGAGGCAAGAAAGCACAGCCTTTGGCATAAAACGCTTGGATTGGAGCTGCAGTTCTGATGATTATTGATTGGGTGAAATTAGGCAAGTGGTTTCATCTCTGAGCTTCAGTTTCCTTGCCTATAAAATGAGGGTGATGATGCCTACCTTAAGGTAGATGTTGGAGGATTAAATGAGGTGTAGTGGACCTGGTTGATATACAATATAGCATAGCAGGTAGGCATGTGGGCTCAGAAGTCAGACTGCCTCAGTTCAAAACCTTGCTCAGCCACTTATCAGCTGAGTGACTTGGGCAAGTTAAATAATCCCTGGATTTCAGTTTCTTCAACATCAAATAGTGACGATAGTGATGTCTACCTGAATAGTTGTATTAAATTAGACACTACACATAAAATGCTTAGAATAGTGTCTGGGTGAGTAAGCGCTTAGTAAATGTTAGCTGATATTACTAAATGTGACAGATATTTCAAGGACGATCACTGCATTATGAAAAAAATGGTGTACTCTTCTGTTCTCAGAACTATCAGAGGAACAATGACAGTAATTAACAAATCCCAACTTACAGATGTAAAGAAAAGCTTTCTTGCCCTTCATCAGAAGCTCTTGGAACATATCATTAAGCTTTATAACACTAAATCTACTTTGTTACAAAGAGCTTAAGGGTCTGACCTCAGGTCATAATGTTGGGAATTAGAACCCAGTCCTTCAATGACTCTTCTTCAGCACCTAAGTTGCTCTGTATTTCCTCTTTATATATAGTACAATAAAATTCTTCCAAATTTGGCTTCTCAAGATTGAAGTGGTTGACCCCAAGTCTCATGTCCCCTCTCCCAGACAAAAGACCTAAGACTTAATCAGAGGTAATATTTTAAAATATTGAACTATCTTTGGTCTCATCAGGAGCTGGATCTGGAAGGCTCCCTGCATGTCAGTCATTTCCCCGTAGTTGAGGCATGGCAGGAGCCTGGGGAGGGGAGGCTCAAGTGGCCAGGGCCAAAGGAGTACTTGGGAGGCTTGGGGCAGTGTTATTTACAAACCAGTACAGAAGTATGTTAATATTTTAACCCCAGATAATTTTTTTAAATTTTTTATTTTTTTGGCTGTGCCCCTTGGCATGTGGGATCCTAGTTCCCTGACCAGGGATTGAACCTGTGCCCCCTCCATTGGAAGCGCAGATTCTTAACCATGGGACCACCAGGGAAGTCCCAACCCCCGAGAATTTTAATCACAGTGCATACCAGCTGTATGAGAGCATTCTTAGCCATCTATCCAGTGTCCACCCCTAGCACTGACATAGAGAATTCTTGAATTCCTTGAGATCCTCTTGTCAGCTATAATTAGGCATACAGACAATACCACAGTATTACGAAGAGATGGTTTAAATAAGTCTCTAAAATCTTCTATCTACCTTGGAAAAGTGTGCTGATGACACCAGTAATACTAGAGTTTTGACCAAATTGCAAACCGGGTAATACCTGTCTTCTTGGCCTCATCCTAAGTCATGCTGTTCTATTGCTGCTGCATTTATACTTAAAGGCAAAGAGGTCACTGGATATGGGGATTGCAATTCGCTGATGTGGTAGAGTTAAGCTAGAAGGTTTTCAAGTAGAAGGTGTCTTGTGGTTTGAGAATGGCCAAGGGTTAAGGTGAGTCCGCTCAGCTGTTCACATTTCTCCAGTGTTGGCTGCCAAGTGTAGATAGTGTCCTGAGTCCCTTCCATTCTCCTATTCCCAGGGTTAAACTTTAGATTCAGGGTTCTATGTGGGATAAGGGACCCCAGTGTGGATGTGGGGCCTGCATGGCTGCAGGAGAAACAGCCCTGTGTCTTTGGGAGGCAGAAGTTTCAGTCTCCCATCTTGAACCTCAAAGGCTCCCCCTTGGTCACCCTGAAAACAGGTGGGGTTGAAACTGGGCAGGCAAGAGACAGAGCTGAAGCAAGGCACCCGAGTGTCAGGTACAGAAGGGGCCTGGGGTCCATCTGTCCCCCTTCATCAGTCCTCCTCCCTCCAGGCCCTCATCAGACTCGGGCTAGAAACTCTTTCAGCTCACCTGCTCCCACCCTCTCTACCTGGTGGAGGACTCCCCTCCTCAGCCTTCCTGCCAAGTGTCCCCACCCAGTTTCCAAGTGACCTGGGACAGACCTGGAAGCTCCGTGCCTCAGCGGGCACAGGATTCCACTTGACAGAATGTTCTTCCTGCTGGTGAGCCAATCCTGCTCCCCTGTAACTTCCTTCCACACACCCATGTTCTGCCCTCAGGACAACCAACCGGACAGGACAGCTCCTTATTCTCAGGAATGTCCTTCACATATTTGAACACAGCTACCTCTGCCATTCTTCCTCCCTAGACAGGCTTCTCTTTCCCAAGGTAAATACCCCCATCTCTTTCAGTCACTCCTTATTGATGCCAAAGGAGGTGATGCTTATCTTGATGCCTGAGTGAGGCAGCTAAATGCCCAATATGTGCAAATTGGGTTTGATTTACACTTGTGAAACTTTGGGTAAGTCACTTTGCCTCTCTAAGACTCATTTCCCCCATATGTAAATTAGTTTTCTTTGTGGTAATGGAATGTATTTACGTTTCATGCCAGAGCTTGTGGGACATAATGGCCGGATTACACCTGACTAATCATATTTTTTCCCCTAGGTATCTCAATGTGGTGTTAATAGGTGAGGCTGCCCAGATACTAAAAGAAATTCAGTGATTGGTTCATCTTGGCTCACATTTAGATAACAAGGTGTTCGTGTCGTGCCATTTGTCGTGTCATTTGCTATAGTCTTAATTTTGCATGTTTCATGGTTACCACTTTTTGCATTTTCTCTCTAGTCCTCCAAAATATTAATGGCTCAAAAGTGGTTTATTCAAGTACAAAATCAGTGATGAAAAACTACAGTAGCTCAAGGTAACATTAAAAACATAAATAATGAATTTGACTTTGAGATAAATATAGAATGTGAAAATATGTGCATTAGGACAAGTAATGTGAAAATATGATGATTTGATGTAGCAGGCAAAAAATCTTTTAATTTACAATGCTACTTTTTCATAATTAGTAAGATTAATATGTGGCTTCTCTATGATAGAAAAACAATTTCTGCTAATATAGCAATAGAAATTAGGAAACACTGGCTTTTGTGAAGATCATAGTGTTAGGAAACTTGATCCAATGATGCCACCAAAGCCTTCATAACATTTTCATAGAAAGCACAGGGACCACTCTGGTAACCAGTCATATGTTTCCAGAAAAAGCAGAAAATAATACTTTCCAATACTAGATTGATGAATATTATTACCAACAAGAAATAAGAGGCCCAAACTACAATGGCATCAACAAAAATTGCACTGCTTAGAGTATATGCACTACTTTTAACATTTTTTCTAAGAAACTTACAATACTAACCACAGAGTTTGTGGCAACTATTATATTCATAAACATTCAGAATGAATATTTGGCACAATTGGCTCATTACTATCATATGTTGCATAATATTATTGGATGACATAGTGGAAGAACAATTTCTAATTTGTGAACATATTACAAGACATTTTCAGTTGGCATATTGATATACATATTCAAGAAAAGTGCTGGTTAACTTTTGTTCCATTAATCACTGAAAAATAAGCCTTCAAGAGAAGATAATATTCATTTACTTAAAGATCATTTTGTGATGTATGATTAAAAACTGAAAAAAATAGGGCTAAAATCAAAATTGACAAAACAGCAGTTATGCATGCAACAAGGAAGAACACTGCAGCCACATGAATAAAAGAACTTGCACCTGAATGTCAATTCACACTTAGAAGTATTCAAAGAAAATTAGTGGTCAACAATATACCTCTTGAATTTGATTCAATGTTGAAAAAAACAGTCAAGATTGGGATTATGATAACATGCCTCCCATTGAGTGTTCATCTTTTCACGATGCTAAGTGAAGAAATGCTAAGTGAAGAAATGCTAAGTGAAGATGCTAAGTGAAGAAATGGGTAGTAAGTACACAAGTCTATCTTTCCACAGTGATTTATGAGGACTATCAAGGGGAAGAATATTCTCCCAAGTTTTTTGAGGAATGAAACATAAAGCATTTCTTCATGACAGTGATAACACCAAAGAAAATCTGTATCATTTCAATAGAATTGTTCAGGTGGTATATCTCAGCAATATATTTTGAACAGTCTGAGGATTATCACTTCAGGGCTTAAATATTACCATTTTATGGTATCAGGATTTCTTTAGATGACTCAAATGTGATACAAATGGTTCAATCATCCAGAGTTTGACTTGGTGATTTTCTTCACTCATTGGAGAAAGAAATTCAGTGTATATTAAAACCACATCCACATGCTGTAATGAAATGTGAAAAAATACCTTTCAGAGCTGAATACAGCCAAAGAAAGGATTAGATCCATTTGCTACTATCTTCCAAGTTGAAACATTCACCTTTTCAGCTTTTAAGTGTAAATGCTTATCATCTCCCTGTCTGTCTGATGGAGTATTGAATGTAGCCTATAGTGAGAAATTATTTCATAATTTCTAGGTTAATGTTCTATCTGAACATGAATATCCAAAACAATCTGCCAGAGCCACCAAATACTTACTGCCATTCCTAACAACTTTAATTTGTGAATTGTGTTTTTTCTTTTAATCAAAATAAAGGTAAGCGAAGAAACCAAAGAGATGTAGAACCTGACCTATAACTCCAGTCATTATTTATCTGGATATAAGTGTCTTGGTGAAATACTGCAAATAAATTACCATTATTCTCACTATAATAAAATTATTATCATTGAATTTTAGAATTCAGTTTTCCTGTATTTAGTTAAGGTTTGTAATGGATATTTGTGTGTGTGTGTGAGAGAGAGAGAAAAACATGGAGGACCCTAACTTATATAATTTGAATTGGAGGCTGGGAAACATTTCCAACCCAAATATTTCCCCTATGCCTAAATATAGGCCATCAGCGTTTTTTCTTTTTTTCATAATAAAAATGAAAAATCCCACTGGCAGCTAGCATGTTAAGCTTCTATCAGTTATCAATGCCTTATTGCAGATGAATTTATTAGATCTTTTCCCAATTGATAGATGAGAACAAATTTTGATAGGGAAAAAGGTGAGGCAGGGAAGACAGGCTCAGAGAATAGGATTAGAATCATCATCTAGGAAGCTATGAAACAATACTGATGCCCAAGCTCCACCCTAGACAATTGAATAATAATAATTTTAAAAGTTCCCAGGTGATTCCATCATTCAACCAGGGTTGAGAACCACTAGTCCACATGCTTCCAGCCAGTTTTGTTTCATTGGTGGTTGGGGGAAGGGGGTGGATCTTGGGCTCCTAACAGGGCTGCAAAAAGGGAGATGCTGGGAAGAATCGAGAACATGAATGAAAAGGAAGATAGGATGGGCCCTTTAATAAAACTGGTTTAATTTTCAGTTCAAATTTTATTCAAATTATTTAGTTAAGATGGAATCCATATGGTCTCTTTCAATTTTCTGGAGCACTTTGTAAACAAGACCATTGTTAAGGGGTTTCTAAAGGGAACCAGCTAGCAAATTTAGCAGTAACCTCAGCAATGTATGTAAGAAACTCTCTGCTTGAGGCACTCTTGTAGAAGGATGGAATGTGAAGTGAACGCTAATAGGGAAGAAGGAAACACACGCAAACACACACACAAACTGCCCAGGCAAAATGGCTATAAAACTGTAGGACTGGGGTAAACCTGGTAAGTAAATGGGGCATTTGGTGTTACTCATGGAAAGAAAGAAAGGAGAAATGTTAGAGGAGAGACATCACTATTAGTCTTTCTCTCCTACCCCTTTGCCTCCACTTAAGGTGTTCTTTCAGGCTGAGAGAGGGAGAGACGAAATAGGAAGGCAAGTTGGTCTGACAGCTCAGATGAAGGCTAAAGAGATTTTTATGCCAAACAGAGGTGCAGGCTAAACCACCAGGAAAAGCTTTCCTTTCCAAAGTATGGCAAGGGAAAAAAAAGTAAGAACAAGAGGAAGGGAACAAAGATGTCTAATTTTATCTAATAACTTTCTTTACAAGCTGCCCTGAAGTACCAACTTTCAAAAGGAAATATTGGTTTCAATTAATTGTGCTTTTAATTCTTATGGCCTGAGTTCAGAATTCCCATGTAACTCTCCAGAAAGACACATGCCTTTCTACTTACCGTTTGACACTGTGCACAGATCACCCTCGCTCTCTCACTAGCTTCTCCAATGGAGAGACAGCGCTTCAGGCAGCGTGGTATAGCGGATAGCCCATGAGACTTGGGCATCAGACACACCTGCCTTCAGATCCCAGGACTGCTCTCATGAGCTATATGACCTTGGGCAAGGTACTTTGACTTACTGATTTGCAATTTCCTCATTTGAAAATAAGAAAATAATAGTATCCACTTGTTGGGTTTTTTTTGAAGATTAAATGAGATGACGTATATAGTGTGCTAAGCACATAGTAGGTGCTTTTATAATTACAATACCAGGTGTTGAGCTGTATTTCGTCCTTGTTCTTTTTAAAGATATTGAAAATGTCCTGTGAAAATGGATCCCAAGGTTAAGGAAGACCAAAAGTACAATGTTGAAGTGAGGAACCACAAATATGCCCAATTCACTGCCAAGAGACAAGTTTGCGAAGGTGAGACTTTCTTGGTAGACTATAATTGGTACCACCTTTTCCTTGCATGCATAAAGTCTGAACCTAGGCATTCCAAATACATTTTCCTTATTTGAGTAAAAGGGGATTCTTTATGAACTGGATGCTTTAGAAAGAAGACCAAACTGTTGGTTGTACAAACTTCAGAGAGCATAGCTCTCAACATAGCTTTGTAAGTACCATCTCAGTCCAGGGATATTCAACAGACGGTCTCAACAGAACAAGTTGTTTTGCTCACTGGCTCAATTTCAATTATAAAGACAAATTTCAGCAATAAGGCAGATTATGCAATGAATTGGAAGTATTCCATTTTGAAGCTGTGTTGTATTTGGAGCTACCAAGTGTAGTTTCTCTTCTGGGTACCAGGAAACCACGATGTTTATATATTTGCTCCCTCAGTGTCCAGCACTCATCATTTTAGACCTAGCAGGCTAGATCCTGTCCATCATACTATAGTGATAGTTAACCAACAATCATTATCTCACTTTGGTATACCTCTATCTATTCGGGCTTCTCTGAGTTCCAGGTAGCCAGCCCAAGGATAGGGTTACCTACAGTTCTGGGCTACTACCTCACACCTGCTCATGAGAGCTGACAGTTAAACTTTCAGGAAGTTTACAAGGAAGTGGTTAAACACAGTCATTGTTAAAAGTTAAATTTTATAGACTTACATTTAAGGTAATAAATACTCATTATTCACTATTTTACTACATTTTATTATGATCTATGATTTCAAAGTTATTTATATCTGTTGTATCTATACGGTGGAAATATGATATCACGGTGTGCTACAGAGCATCTCTTCTTAAGTCTGCATTCAATCATGCCACATTGATAGCTTGAATTTGGCCATGGTGGGAGTAGTTACAAGAAGAAAACTGGCAAATGTTACAAATTAAGGTATTTTTTTCCCCAGAGAACTAGTTGTTAAATATTTACCAGCATACCGTTGGACTTACCTCCCTTAAATCTCTAGAGAATCTGATGGCCATCATCTCAAGTGGAACACTAAGACCTCTCTCAATATCTCTGAACCCCATACAGAATTTCCTTGTACAGTCTTGTAATTGGCTGTTACTCCTCACTGCCTTCTTTTCATTCTCATTCTTCTCTCTCCCTTTCCCTCTCCCCACCTCCCTCTCCCTCTCTCTTTCTCTGTCTGTCTGTCTGTCTCTCTCTCTCTCTGTCTCTCTCCCTCTCTTCTGTCTCCTGTCTTTATAAGAGTATTCTTTTATATCTCTTCTTGGGAACGTACATTGAAATAATTTCTCCCCTTTAAGCCCTTAAAGCCATGAGTTCCAAACCCTTTTAAATGCAAAGAAGGAAAGAACTCTGGTTTCCACTGTAATCAGTGGAGATATGCAGGCAACTTTATCCATTCACTTATTCATACATTCAAGAAACTTTCATCAAGCATTTACTATGTGCCAAGCAGCTAGGTACTGAGACTCCTGAGATAAAATGAGATATGGTTCTGCTCTTAAGGAACTCACAGTCTAGAAGGGAAACAGACAAGTAAATATGGAATAATCAGATAATATAAGTGCTGAAACAGAGATTTGTATAGCATATAATGGGAACCTACTGTATAGCACAGGGAACTCTACTCAGTGCTCTGTGGTGACCTAAATGGGAAGGAAATCCAAAAAATAGGGGATATATGTATACATATAGCTGGTTCACTTTGCTGTACAGCAGAAATTAACAAAACATTGTAAAGTAACTATACTCCAATAAAAATTAATAAAAAAAGAATGTTATGGGAAATGAGAGGAGTAAGCAACTAAAGTTTTCTGGTGCGAGTGGAGACTGGGGAAGTTTTCACAGAAGAAGAAACATTTGAATTGGGTATTAAAGGATGAGTAGATGTCCTTAAGACAAAGGAGGCATGGAAGGGCATTCTGAGGATTGGAAACAAGGACTTGATGTAAAGGGGAATGGCAAGCATCATAGTTAAAAATTGCCAGACTTAAGCAAATGGGAACAAATAAAGGAGTTTAATGGAAGACTTGATAAAGGATTTTGGGGGAAATAAAACAAAATACACATTAGAGTGTTTCTGGGGATCTAGGTAGACAGGAATGGATGTGTGGCCTTTTCAAGGTACCACCATATGGCTGAAGCAGTTCCAACTATTTTCTGTCCTTGAGCTCAAGATTACAATTTCTGAGAGAGGATGTGTTTGGTATACCATGTATCACATACCCATCCATGCCCTGGATAGAGTTAGGCAGAGCACCATGTATGACAGTATCACCAAGACTGCAACAAATGGGAGAGAAGCAGTTCAACAAAAGGTATCCAGCACAGTGTTCTCTAATTCAAGTGGCATCTTGGCTGTAGCTGCGTCTCTTCCTAAGTTCTAGTTTCTGCTGAGGAACCTTCCCTCAATTGTTATAGCTTCTACCTGGCAGCCTCTACAATGAACTTGGCACCTAGGTTATAGTAGCACTGCCTCCTCCCTGTCTTCTTGCAGTCCTCGGGATGATAGGCAGGTTTCTACTATGGCTAACCTCTGGGTTGCCTCGCTTTCTCCTGGTTGGTCTCTCAGCTCTCCCACTTCATTCCCCCTATTAAATTTCATCTATTGGACACTTGATATGGGCTCTGTTTTCCCGACTAGATTCTTACTGTTGTAGTTTTATTTCTTTTGGCAGGGTAAAAACTGACAACAATCAACACAGGGACCACCGGGCTCAGAAGAGCCCACATATCAAAGCTGAAAATAGGGCTATTCACATACCTGGACTTTAATCTTTGAATCACTAGTGTTGAGCAAGATTAGCAGAGGAAGCTGAAAAATCACAGCAGTATACCAAGGGCAAAAGAAGTAATAGCTATAAACTGTAACCAAACATTCACTAAGCTGTTGTTTTGTCCTAAACCTCCATGGGGGGTATTTTTTAAATGAGTTTTCCATTGACTTAGTTAATTATTATAGGCTTTTTCTTGTGACCTTGTCCCTTTTTTGGACATAAATGCTTTGCTGTTGTTGCTTTAGAGTAGAATCATGCTGTGTCTCGGCTCACAGCATGTGTGCAGGGTGTGGTATGTGGACTCTTAGGGGAGCACGTGCGTACAGGGGACTGGGTGTGCATGCCTTCAAGTCTGGTGACTCCAGCTAAGGTTTTTCATCTATATTCTTATAGAGGAGGAGGACACTGACCCTAGACAGTGAGGCTGGAGATTTTTTCTGTCTCATAGGACTGGTCCTTTCCTCCACACTCTCAAGTCCATTTCTGCAAATGATTAGTCATTACTGGTCAAGAAAACTTCACCTGGCTTGGCATCAAGACAGAAGTAAGGCTTTAAACTCATAATCTCCACTAGTCACTCCTAAAGCTCCCAGAAGAAGCATACACTCTAATTCAAAATAGTATTAAAATGCAGTTTCAGAACAAATTTCCTAGTTTTTACTCACCCTGCCCATTTACAAACAGAACAATTATTCAAGCTTTTCCTACATGGAAATTCAGGAGCCTCCACTGCCTTAGAACATCTTTTATTTGAGATTCACTTGAATTTCCTTTAGTATCTGAGTTTTGGGTATATGGCCTTTTGCATGGCTATTAAAACCAGTAGTAACCTTGCCTCTATAGAGTGGAATTAGGCCAAGGTCAAGTCCTAGATTTCATGTGTCCATCCATACATGGTCTGGCTTTACTCAGACTTTGATTCACCTAGGTAAAAGTGCACTAGTATAAGGGCTGTAGAGCCAATGTTGAGTGGCCATGACTATCTGTCCTCTTTGGGAGCAGTAGAAAAGGGAGACATGAGTGGAAGTCAACTCACCACTGGACTCCTGGTCTGGATTTCTCAAAGAATCCTGACATAGAGATGCCAGAGAGTACCACAACTGCTCCAGTTATTGTGCCCCAGGAAATATTTTAGGCCTTACAAGATAAGTTCTCAAAATTGATCTTGCATCAGAATCACCTGGAGGGTTTGTAGGAGCTCTATGCTCCCACAGAAACATCCAAAAGCAAGCAAATCAGATGCAACTTTGTCAGAACTCTGGTAAATAATGAAGGGTTTACAGCCACCAATTGAATGCTTAATCAAGAAAAATGGTGGAAAAGCTTTGCAGCACTTTTACTTGCCTTCTCTCACCTCTTCCCCAGGGCAGCAGCAGACTTAGCCCATATTCCCAGTGTGGGATCCTGGTCCCTGGTTCCAGAGGAAGAAGAGACCTTACTTACAAATTATTGAGTATGTCTGTTTTAACCTGTCTGGAGTTACCTGAAGGACTGACACAAGATGCTCATCTCTGTCTAACTAATTTGGAACTCAGGTCAGAAAAGCCTTGGGCACTGCTTGAAAACACAGCCAGCTGAACTAAGAACACATGGATGCCTGGGGCAAAAGATAACTTTCAAAATAGACAATAGACTGGTCTAAAGCCTGGCAACATAAGCTGGGGAGAGTTTCTTTGGGAAATTAGGACATTCAAAAGCACCATGCATACAGGGGAATCTAGAAGGCCACATGCATGCCTAGGGCAAGACACATGCTCAGAAAAGACTTGAGAAAACCCTAAACTTTCACTTCGGACCGATCCCTAGGCTCTGTGCAAGCTTGGCTAAGAACCAATTTGCAAAGATTGAAGGAGGTATTTGTCTATTTGTTTTAATCTGTGTTTATTCAAGGAAATCTCTGTCAAAATACTAGCTGAAAACAAGCTAAGGAACAGACACTTCAGTGAACACACGCAACATACCAGAACTTATGGGATACAGCAAAGGCAGTGCTTAGGGGAGAAATTTATAGCTGTAAATACCTATAATTAAAAAGAATAAATATCTAAAATCAATAACCTACTTTACACCTTGAGGAACTAGAAAAAGAAAAGCAAACTAAACCCAAAGCTAGCAGAAGGAAGGACATAATAATGACTAGAGTGGAGAAAAATAAAATAGAGTGTAGAAAAGCGATAGAGAGAATCAATGAAATCAAAAGCTGGTTCTTTGAAAAGATCAATAAAATTAACAAATCTTTAGTTATTCTGACAAAGAAAAGAAGAAAAATAAATACATAAAATAAAAATGAAAGTGGGGATTACACTTTACATAAACAAGGATTGTAAAAGAATACTATGAATAATTCTACACAAAAATATTAGATAACCTAGATGAAATGGAATCCTCAAAATACACAAACTACCTAAGCTGACTCAAGAAGATGAGGAATATTTCAACAGAACTATCAAAAGTAAAGAGATTGAATCAGTAATCAAAAACCTCCCAACAAAGAAAAGTCAAGGACCAGATTTCTTCAATAGTGAATTCTAGCAAATATTTAAAGAATAATGAACACCAATCCTTCTCAAACTCTTCATAAATAGAAGAGGAGGAGACACTTTATGACTCATTCTATGAGTCCAGCATTACCCTGATTCTAAAGCCAGGCAAAACATCACAAGAAAATAACAGATTAATATCCCTTATGAATATAGAAGCAAAATTGTCAACAAAATACTGGCAAACTGAGTTCAACAGCATAGTGAAAGGATTATACACCATGGCCAGGTAGGAATATGAGAGTGATTCAACATAAGAAAATCAATCAATGTAATACACCACATCAATAGCTGGAAGGAAAAATCCACATGATTAACTCCATTGATGCAGAAAAGGCATTTGACAAAATCCAACACTATTTCATGATAAAAGCACTCAGAAAACTAGGAATAGAAGGTAATTTCTTAAACATAATACAGGGCATTTGTGAAAAGCCCACAGCTAATAACATCCTCAATGGCTAAAGACTGAAAGCTGTCCCCTTAAGATCAGGAGACAAGACAAGTATGCCCACTCTTACCACTGCTATTCAACATTGTACTGGAAGTTCTAGCCAGGGCAATTAGATAAGAAGAAAAAGGCATCCAAATTTAAAAGAAAGAAGTAAAACTATCTCTACTTGCAGATGATATGTTCCTATACATAGAAAATGCCAAAGAATCCAGAAGAAAGCTACTAGAGCTAATAAAAGATTTCAAATTGCTGGGTACGAGATCAACACACAAAAAATCAGTTGTGTTTCTATACACCTGCAGTGAACAATCTGAAAAAGAAATTTCAAAAGCAATTCCACTTACAATAACATCTAAAAGAATAAAATAACTAAGAATACAGTTAACCAGAGAGATGAAAAACTTGCACACTGAAAACTACAAAACATGGCTGAAAGAAATTAAAGACCTAAATAAATGGAAAGCCATTCCATGTTCATGTGTAGGAAGACTTAATATTGTTAAAATGTCAATAATACCCAAAATGATCTACAAATTCAACACAATCCCCATCAAAATTCCAACAGCCTTCTTTTTTTTCAGAAACGGAAAAGCAGATCACCAAACTCATATAGAATTGTCAAGGGGACTTAAATAGCCAAAGCAATATTTAAAAATAAGAAAATAGTTGGAGGACTCACACTTCCAGATTTCAAATCTTACTAAAAGCCTGCAGTAATCAAAACAGTGTGGTACTGACATAGGATAGACATATAGACCAATGAAATAGAATTGAGAGTCCAGAAATAAGCCCATACATTTATATTCAATTGATTTTTTGACAAGGGTACCAAACCCATTCAGTGGGGAAAGAAGAGTCTCCTCAACAAATGATGCTGGGACCACTGGATTTCTACAAGCAAAAGAATGGATTTGAACCCCTATTTCATACCATGTACAAAAATTCATCAATGACCTAAATATAAGAGTTAAAACCATAACACTGTTAGAAGAAAACATAAGTGTAAAACTTCATGACCCTGAATTTGGCTATGGATTCTTCAATATGACAACAAAAGCATGAGAAACAAAAGAAAAACTAGCTAAATTTGACTTAATCAAAATTGAAAACATTTTTGCATTAAAGGACATTATGTAGAATGTGAAAAGACAACCTATAGAATGAGAGAAAACATTTGAAAATCATATATCTGATAAGGGTTTAATATCTAGAATATATAAAGATCTCCTACAATTCAACAACATATAAAGACAAACAACTCAAGTGAAAAATGTGAAAAGGACTTGAGTAGTTTCTTCAAAGAAGACATAAAAATGGCAATAAGCACATAAAAAATGCTTGACATCAGTAGTAATTAGGAAAATACAAATGAAAAGCACAATAAGATACCTCTTCATACCTACTGGGATGGCTATAGCTTTTTAATGAAAAATATCAAGTATTGGCAAGGATATGGTGAAATTGGAACCCACATACCTTGCTGGTGGGAATGTAAAATGGTTCAGTCACTGAAAAAACAGTTTGGCAGTTCCCCAAAAAGCTAAACATAGGATTACCATGTTCCTATTCAAAAGAATTGAAAACTAGTTTCAAACAGATACTTGTACACCAATGTTTATTGCAGCATTATTCACAATAGTCAAAAGGTGGAAGCAACCCTGGTGTTCATCAACAGGCTAATGTATAAAAAATGCTGTATATCCATATGATGTAATATTATTCAGCCATGAAAAGGACTGAAGTTCTGACATACGCTACAACTTGGATGCACATGGAAAACAATATGCTAAGTAAAATAAGCCAGACACAAAGAACAAATATTTTATGAAATATCTGAAAGAGGTAAATTCATAGAAACATAAAGTAGATTAGTAGTTACCGGAGTCTTAGGGGAAAAAAGAATGGGGAATTACTGCTTAATGATTACAGAGTTTCTGTCTGCAGTGATGAAAAAGTTTTGGAAATAGATACTGGTGATGGTTGCATAACATTTTGAATGTAATTAATGCCACTGAATTGTACATTTAAAAATGGTTAAAATGGCAAATTTTATGCTATACTATATATTTTACCACAATAAAATAAAGAGGGGAGAGGAGGTGGTGAATTGGATGAGAAAAATAACAACAGTAAAAATAACTTCCTAGTTGTGAAAAATAAGAAATAAAAACGTGAAAATTCAAATTAACCTATTGTGTCAGAATTCAGGTTAGTGATTGTCTGGGAAGGAAAATATTACAAAGGGGCAAGAGGAAATTTTGGGGGTGATGGATATAAGCATCATGTTGATTGAAATGATGTTTTCATGATATATACATACATCAGAATTCATTAAATTGTACATTTTTAATATGTGCAGTTTATTGTATGCTAATTATATCTCAACAAAGTAGTTTTTTTAAAAATGAAAACTTATTATGCAACCAGTTTTATTAAAGACTGGATCTGTATAATCAACAAGACAGGCCCATTCTCTGCTGTCATGAAGTTTACACCCTAGTAAGAAGGATAAGTTTTAATCAAATAATCACATAAACCACTGCTTAATTAGAAACTGGGACATATTCTAGGAAGGAAAATTATGGGGAGCTCTGAAAGTGTATTAATATGGGACCTATTCTAGTCTGGGAATGACTAGGGAAGCCTTTCCAAAACAAATGGCCTTTGAGTTGAACGTTGATGGATAAATAGCCATTAATTAAGCATGGATTAATGGAGATGGAGGGATGGGGAGGAGGCAGATTTTTAGTACAGGGGACAGCTTATGCAAAGGTCCTGGCATATAAAAGAGCTTGGCATGTTTGAAGAACTAAAAGGCCAGTGTGGCTCAGGCATAGTGAGTAGGAAGCAAGTGGTGGGAGAAAAGACTAAAAAGCTAGGCAGGATCAGATCATGAAGCATGATAAAAGCCATAGTGAGGATCTGGATCTTTAACTTAAGAAAAGCATGAAGTTATTGAATGGTTTTAATTAGAAGGGTAACATGATTGAATTTAAAGGAACACTCTGGCTGCTATGTAAAGAATGAATTGTAGGAGGACAAGAGTAGAATCAGAGAAGCCAATCAGGAGGCTCCTATAGTGAATGGTCCAGGGAAGAGATGACAGTGGCTTGGTCCAGGGTGGAGGTAGCGGAGTTTGCAGGAAGAGATGACAGTGGCTTGGTCCAGGGTGGAAATACTGGAATTTGCAAGAAGTGGACATATTTGAGATATTTTTTATGAATTGGATAAGAGGATGGGTTTTGAGTAAAAAGGAATGCTCTACAATAATTCTTACCATCAAACTACAGCCTGCAGGCCATATTGGCCCACTGCCTGTGTTTGTAAATAAAGTATTATTGGAACACAGCCACACTGATTGGTTTATGTATTGTCTAAGGCTGCTTTTGTACTACAATGGCAGAGTTGAGTAGTCGTGAGAGAGACCATATGTAGCTCTTACAGCTTAAAATATTTACTATCTGGCTCTTTATAGAAAAAGTTTTCTGACTCTTGATCTAGTATGATGCCCTTAGATATCTGGCTTGTATGACTAGATGGATGAATGGATGTAGGGGAAGAAGAAGGCAGAGAGGAAGGGAGGAAAGATAGAAGGAGCAACCTCCTGGGGTAGGAAGTCTGTGGCAATATACGAGAATAGAGGATGTGAGGAGTGGTCCTAGAACAGTACAGCAGAGGTGAGAGGTGAGACCACAGTAACTGCAGTATATATACATGTATGTGCCAGAAGTACATATCCAGATCTGTCAGAGAACTGAATGGAAGGCTGATAAGAAGGAAAAGGGAGACCCCTCGTTGTGCCAACATCATTTTTTCAGTGGCTTAGTTAGGGACATTTACAGAAGATGAAAAGCAGGAAGGGCTATGACTAAATCAGATCATGAGTCAGAATCCAAATCATAACATATATTGAGTTATTAGTACATGATAAGCTCTGCTCTAAGTGTGTGACCTACAATGTGATTCCTCACAATAACACTAAGAGGTAGATTCTCTCATTATAACCATTCTACAGATGAGGAAACTGAGTCGCAGAGAGGTGAAGTTAACAGTAAGTGGCAGGGCTAGAATTTGATCCCAGGCGAGACTCCGCTCTTAATCACATTTTGAAAGCAGATGAAATGGAAGAGAGACATAGCCTTGGGGATGGAGACACCTAGTCCTGTCTCCTGGAGAAAAATATCCAATCTACATTTGGGGGTTTCACATTGGAAAGACACCCTTACGTTGTTAGATAGGTCAGGGTTTTCATTAGCAAGTATTCCTAACACAGTGTTCAAGAATTTTGTGAGTAGGCATCAGCATCAGTGAGCATCTGTTCAGAGGCCCATACAGAGCATCTTATGGTCTCTTGAATACCTGCTCCCAACCCCTCAACACTCAGCCACCAGAGCAAGAAGTGAAGCTGCAATACTACCCTCTCTCTTCTCCTTCCAAGCTGCTCCACTGCCTTCTGAGGAGATATGTTTTTTCTTCGAGTCCCCAGATGCCAGCCATCCTCCTCAGCACACCTGCTGCCTAGCTCGAAAAAGCCTCTGCCTTCCTCACCAGACAGGCTGCCCTCATCACCACACTGGACCCTTAGGTTATCTGCCCTCAGCCTAGGTAGAGCTATGCCGCAGCTGTTTGCACCAGCTGACTTCTTTCTGCCCACTTTCAGCACCAATGGGAGGTCAGTCAGACAAACGGCAAAAACCCCAACCTTTCAAATAACAAGATTGGAAATACCTTGCTAGTCTGGGTTCCAGGGAAGAAATTCTAGATACCACCTCTGCCCCCATTTACCTGTCTCTGATGCCCACTACTTCACACAATACCATTGGACCAGAAGTCCATTTGCTGTCCTCATTTCAGGGTCATTTTTCTATTTGTCTTCCTCTACTTCTCAGTTAGATTTCCTGGAATGTGTCTACTTGGCCTGAGGCTCTTTAAGTCTGCTTCTGAAGCCTCCTTCCTGGCTGCTGCTCCCAGATCAGCCTCCACCTGGAGAACTGCTTGGAACTAAAATTGGTCTGGCATTGCCACATCTCTGTTCAGATTGAAAGTTTGATCCTTTTTATAGTCTTTCCATCTCCTTCTGCTTCTTCAGGCTATCTCCTCTTCTCTCAATGTGTAGTATATTCTAATTTCATGGTCAAGGGCAAGGTTTAACAGAGCCCCTTCCATTTCTGAGGAGCCAAGGAACAAATGTGGGGGTCAGGTCTCATTGCTGCCATTGCCAGCCCTGCCTGCCTGGCAGCCTTGAAGCCCCTCTAGAATGTCTGGTATGAAGCACACACCCTAATTCAAGGAGCTTAATGATCAACGTGAATCACATTTGTAAATCTAAGATTCTGAACTTAGATTCAAAACACCACCTAGTAGAGGTTATTAAAGGATGATGGAGCTTAACAGCAGCCTGAATAGAGAAGGTTTAAGAGCTTCAATCTCAATCCTCAGCACAGTGTGGGGTGGTTACTAAAATCAGTGAGGATATAGTCTGCATAACCAGAAGTGCAGTTAGCAAGCAAGGAAGCATAGCAAGGAAGATGATGGTCCTGCTCAGGCCCAATCTCAAGCCCGTACACAATGGGATAGCCATAGTGGTTGTTAAAATATTGAAATCCTTCCATTCTGATTGGTAAATAGCAGTATCCCAGAAGTCTCCAAGAGCATCTTCCGTTACCCTAATGATTCCCTGTACCCTTGACCTCTTCATAGTTCAGAAATTAGTGAGTTACTGCCCAGCCCAACAGAGAGCCTATATATAGGACCTGCTTCAGTGCCGAGGCCACTCTGATGGGTCATGCTTTAATGGGCTACTAAATATGTTGAATATCACCTAAATACTTACATTATCACCCCAGGTCTTGCTCTGCTCCATTCCAATGAGAACACATCAGTTGAAGGTGAGAGCAGTGATCAGGAAAATCACTTTGTAAAAAGCAGTAATAAAAGCAAACCCTCTACTAAGTGTTTTATATTCATTAGCTCCTTTAAGCCTCATTATTAATCTGTGAAGTTGAAACCAATATTACTATCTTGTATGCTGGGGAAATTGAGTCATAGAGAGGTCAAGTGACTTACACAAATTTCCACAGAGTGTGAATCAAACCCATGTTTCCAACTCCATTTATAAAAAATTTCCATAATAGACAAATCGATAAAGACATGAAGTAGATTAGTGGCTGCCTAGGCCTCAGGTGCTGGGGAGAAATGGGTTGATAGTAGGTACAAGATTTCTTTTTGATTGTGGTGATGGTTGCCCAACTCTGTGAATAAACTAAAAAGTGTTCAATTGTACACTTTAAATGGATAAAAAATTGTACGGTATGGTATGTTAATTATATATCAATAAAATTGTGTGTGTGTGTGTGTATGTGTGAAAGAGAGAGAGAGAGAGTGCGAGCGAGAGAGAGAGAGAGAGAGAGAAAGGGTCTGGCTAGGGAGGAAGAATGGCAGAGGTAGCTGTGTTCAAATATGTGAAGGACATTCCTGAGAATAAGGAGCTGCCCTGTCTGGTTGGTTGTCCTGAGAGCAGAACGTGGGTGTGTGGAAGGAAGTTACAGGGGGGCAGGATTGGCTCACCAGCAGGAAGAACATTCTGTCAAGTGGAATCCTGTGCCCGCTGAGGCACGGAGCTTCCAGGTCTGTCCCAGGTCACTTGGAAACTGGGTGGGGACGCTTGGCAGGAAGGCTGAGGAGGGGAGTCCTCCACCAGGTAGAGAGGGTGGGAGCAGGTGAGCTGAAAGAGTTTCTAGCCCGAGTCTGATGAGGGCCTGGAGGGAGGAGGACTGATGAAGGGGGACAGATGAACCCCAGGCCCCTTCTGTACCTGACACGGGTGCCTTGCTTCAGCTCTGTCTCTTGCCTGCCCAGTTTCAACCCCACCTGTTTTCAGGGTGACCAAGGGGGATCCTTTGAGGTTCAAGATGGGAGACTGAAACTTCTGCCTCTCAAAGACACAGGGCTGTTTCTCCTGCAGCCATGCAGACCCCACGTCCACACTGGGGTCCCTTCTCCCACGCAGCACCCTGAATCTAAAGTTTAACCCTGGGAACAGGAGAATAGAAGGGACTCAGGCTCTCATGGGCTTTGGCTCTTGGTGTCATTGCCTCTGATTAGATCTGGGAAACACTGTTCACTTCACAGTTATTCTCTGGGTTCCTGGGAGTTCCTGGGAGCATTGTAAAGAGTGTGTGGATGATGGAGAGGTTAGTTAGAGGGTGAATCTCCTTCAGGATAAGACTCTGGGTACCTGTCCCCCATTCTGCTGCAGAGAGGAGAGCAGAGGTCACAGAGAATAAATGATGTGTCCAAAGTCATGGTGAATTATTGAATTCGTATATAGTGAATTAATGATAAACCCAGAATATTTAAACATAGTTCTGTTTCTTGGCCCCGGACTACCTATCTATCTATCTATCTATCTATCTATCTATCTATCTATCTATCTCTAACATCTATCCATCTATCTACATAGCCAAAGCTGTGTTTGATCAAAGAGTGGAGGAAGTGTCTTGAATATGAGTCGTGTTATATCACATGAAGATTGTGTATCTGGAACAGACTATGCTCACTCCAACCTCCAAGTCTTTACTCAAGTTGTTACCCTGCCCGGGGTTTATCTTCCCTTCCCTTCTTGTCTTTTCCCTTTTCTCCTTTCACAAATCTAACCATTCTTCAAGGTCTAGCAGCTCAGTCGATTTTACCTTCCAGGGGTCTCTGAGCTCACTCTTTTGGCCCTTTGGTATATTTTATAATGGAACCCAAGGGTTTGTTTTGTCTTCCCAACTAGATAGCAAAGGCTAAGTCTTAGCCTTTTTGTATCTACTATAATCTCCTTCTCCTGAGACTAGGCCCCAATGAAGTGCTCAGGAAATCCAGATTAAAATCCAGTTGCTGAGCAGTAGATGTAGTACAAGCCAGTCAAGCAGGTAGCCACATAGATGGAGCTGTATGTTTTTGTGGAAATCACATTAAAATTGCAGATGTATAGCAGAACACTCACATCCAGTCTGAGGTCTCCTATGCTTTCCAAACCTCACTAAGTCCTCCCTCAGCAGCCCCTTTTCTATCAAACAGTCAGTCAGCTGTTTGTGTGGTCTTTCCTATTCTAGTCAGTGCAGGCATTACAAAGCAAGAAGAAAATACTACAAGATCTGCTCCAGCCTCCACATAGGAAAAATGTCTGCAACCTTCACTCACTGTTGTCCCTCTGGTTCCAGTCCAAGCATTGTATCTATACTTTCTTATACTTAACACAGCCTCCTTTAGATCAGTCCCTCAGTCTAGTCTGGGCATAAATCTCTCACTCCCTTCCCTCTCCTTTGTGCCCTCCCACTCAAATCTCAGTCGGCAGCTGCCAGCAGTAAGGGGCTTTTAGAACCCAAATGGGGCTTTTTTCCAAACACTTCACCTTTGCCTCATTGTTAAAAAATGTGTTTTGCTCACTTGAAGTTATTAGATCCCTCTTGCCCTCAGTGAGACTGGGTGGATGAGGCCCTTGTCTTAGGCAGACCAAAAAGGGTCACAGCCTGAGCAAAATCTAGCCACCCTTGTCTCTGGGAATCTTAGTACGTGGAAACTGTAATCATCTTCTTGGGCCCTTCCTACGCAGTAGCCCAGGATGTTTTAGAGCAATGTGTGGTTATTTCCCTCCCTACTCCTTTTCTTCTTGGAAACCAGGGTTGCTGGACCACTGCTTGACTCCTTGTCCTCTTGACAACTTCTCTCTCTCACTCATGGTGTCCACGGTAGATGGTGTGTAGCCTGGACTGTGACACATTGATCTAACCCAAGCCCCTCATTTTCTCTGTGCCTTCCCTCTCTCAGTGGAGATGGTGCAGAGGGTGGAAACTTTTCTAAGGCTTCACAGGTCCTTTCTTCTTGTCATGTCACTCTTCCTGCCAAACTCTGACCACCTCCTGTCCTCTTATAGGGGTACATGCCACATATCCGGAAGACTTTCTGGCCCACAATTTACACGAGGGAAGGTCTCTATTTATATAGCACCATGCTCACACATAATCTGGGAGTTGTAAGCCACTGGCAAGACCAACACTAGTGTCTTTATCCAAACTTTTGGAGGGGTTGCCATTCACCTGTGAGTGTGAAATTAAGCTACGCAGAATCTGAGCTTCAGGTCCTGAACTGATTTGGGATGTTTTCTAAGTTTAGTTGTAGTATCTACATTGTGCTATTAAGATGACAGGGCATTTCCACGTCTTTTGTCTCATATGATCCTCACGACAACCTGGTGAGACAAATATTCTCATCCCCATTTTCATATGTGAAACTATTAAAGCGTGATAATAACATTAATGACCAACATGCATCAAGCACTTTCTACATCCCAGGTAGTGTTCTAAGCACTGTGTATGTATTAACTCATGTTTCCCTCACAACAAGCCACGACCTCATTATTACAATTATCTAATTTTAAAGTTTAGGAAACTGAGGCTCAGAAAGGCTAAGGGACTTGCACAAGGTCACACAGCCGGTAAGTGGTGGTGCCTCATTTTGAAAATAGGCATCCTGGCTCCTATGCTATTTGGATTTAGAAAGGTAAACTCACTTGCTCAAAGCCACAAAAATTGTTAGAAGATAGATTACTAGGCTGGACACTAGGCTTTGTGACTTCAAATTCTGTGCTCTTTTCACTGTGTATTCATTTATCCACTCATCCAATAAACATTTTTTAAACACTACTGTGTGACAGACAATGTACTGGGAACTGGGCACAAAATTGCTGCTCATAAGAAGCACACAGTCTGGTGGGAGAGATAGTCAAGTAAACAAAAGCAAAGCATAGCATGATGATTAAGAACATACTTTCCTGCTCAATGTATCTGGGTTCAAATCGCACCACTACATATTAGCAATAGGACCTACACCTCGATATCCTCATCCATAAAATGGAGATGATAATATCAGCATATTCCTAATAGGATTGTTGTGGTGATGAATGGATTAATATATGCAATAAACTTACAAAGCACATAAGTGTTAGATGCTATTATTGTTATTATTACTGGTGGTGGTGGTGGCAGAGGGGGTGCTTTCTCTATTCTATGGTAGAGTTCCAATGGCTAAGAGAAGGCCCTAAACCAGTGTTTGCGAAAGAGCCACAAGATGCCTGGAAGGAGGACGAAGAAGAGACAGGCAGGGGCCAGATCATTCAGTGTCTTGAATGCCATGCATTATGCCAAGCGATGTGGCAGAATGGGTTTGGAGCAGGGTCTCTGAAGAGGTGGTTGACCAACACCTACATTTCTGCTATTTCAAGGAAGAGCAGGCTGGGTGATCAACCTGTACATGTGGTCTAGTGACCCCAGCATGCAGCAAACCTTTTTCCCTAGCTCAGGTTCACAAGATTGAATGGCTGTGTGTGGCCTTATGAACTGCTGGTCTGTTTTGAAAGGAACTCAGGGACTTCCCTGGTGGCCCAGTGATTAAGAATCCGCCTGCCAATGCAGGGGACACGGGTTCAAGCCCTGGTCCAGGAAGATTCCACATGCTGCGGAGCAACTAAGCCCGTGCACCCCAACTACTGAGCCTGTGCTCTAGAGCCCGTGAGCCACAACTACTGAGCCCACGTGCCACAACTACTGAAGCCTGCATGCCTAGAGCCCATGATCCGCAACAGGAGAAGCCACCGCAATGAGAAGCCTGCGCGCTGCTCACCGCAACTAGAGAAAGCCCATGCACAGCAACGAAGACCCAACGCAACCAAAAATAAAATAAATAAATTTATAAGAAAAAAAGAGAAAGGAACTCAACCCTCCCTCGGTTTTCAGCAGCTTTCTGCTCCATCTGGCAAGAGCTTCAGGCCGTTGCATCCTCATATAACCTCCATGGCCTCAGGCAGTGACCTAGAAGTAATGAGGCTATTGGATGACAGCTTTTGGAGCTGATGTCTGTAAAGTGAGGATCTGGGAGTGGGGTGGATGGAGAGAAAACAGATGGGACATTGCACCTGGCTGCTGGGTAGTCTGAAGCCAAAGGAGCCAGACACCTTAAGGATCTAGCTAGGATGTCTTCCAAACAGTTTGAGATGTTTCAGTCTACCCACAGGGATTGTTTTTCATAAAATCATATATTCCAACATGGGCCAGATAAGCCAGTGTCAATTTTAAGGTCACTGCAGTTTTTTTGTTATTTGTTTCCCATTTTCTCTTTTTTCAAGGTCATCTACTTGAGCTGCTATGCCCTGGAGAGTCTGCAAAGAAAAATAACAGGCATTCCTCACATTTGTATCAGGCTTTATGATTTACAAAGAGCTCCCACATTCATTGGATTCTAAAGTCCCCTGGAAAGGGGGCAGGGTAAGGATTTGCATGGTTATCATTTCCTATTTTACAGATGAGCAAATAGAGGCCAAGAAAGGGGAAGGCACATGCCCAGAGTCATGTGGTGGAGTAGTAGAGGTACAACTCTGTATTGGTTTGCTGTACTGTGTAACAAATTACCGCAAACTTAGCAGCTTAAAACACCAAACATTTATTATCTCATAATTTATTTTGTTAGAACTCTGGGAATGGCTTAGATGAGTTCTCTGCTTAGGGTCTTGCAAGGCCACAATCAAAGTGCTGGCCAGGGCTGGGTTCTCGTCTGGAGACTCAACTAAGGAACAATCTGCTTCCCCACTTATGTGGTTGTTGTCAGCATTCAGTTCCTTGTAGGATTTACCACAGCTTGTTTTTCAAAGCCAGCAAGGGGAGAATGAGTTGGCAAGCAAGATGGTGCCATTAACAGTTGGCCCTCCATATCCGTGGGTTCCACTTCCATGGATTCAACCAACCATGGATCAAAAATATTAGAAAAAGAATTCCAGAAAATTCCAAAAAGCAAAACTTGTGCTCTGGCAACTGTATTTACAACTATTTATATAACATTTATATTTTATTAGTTATTATAAGTAATCTACAGATGATTTAAAGTATACAAGAAGATTACGTAGGTTTTATGCCAAAACTACACCGTTTTGTATAAGGGCCTTGAGCATCCACAGATTTTGGTGTCTGCAGGCAGTCCTGGAACCAATCCCCCACAGATACTGAGGGATGACTGTGTAACATAATATAATCATGAGAGAGATATTTCATCACCTTTGCCATATTCTTTTGGTGAGGAGCAAATCACAGGTTACACCCCTACTCAAGGGGAGGGCATTACACAGGCATATCAGTGCCAGAAGTGGAGGTTATGGTTGCCACATTAACGTCTGTTTGCCATAGACTCCAATCCAGCTTTGTCTGATTCCAAATCCAGTGATCTTTCCACTGGATCACACTGTAGCCACTAGGGATGCATGACATCCAGTCCTATTACTCCCAAATGTATGTACACCTATTAAAGGTGCATTTCCCAAGCAGAGTAGAGTAAATCCATGAAGCCTGCTCTGCCTGTAAACCTGTGGCCTGGGTCACACAGCCTAGGGTCCTAGCCAAATGACATATGGACACATCCCCACTTTCTTAACTTAGAAAAAACAATTCATCACTTCTAAAGATGGAATGCTGTTTTGGGAAAATTTTGTGCAAACCCTGAGCTTGTTATCTTCCCAAAAAAAGGATGCATGTCTTTTCATTTTAGGAGACCTCAGCTCTTATCCTGACAAATTCCAAGTTATTTACAAAGGCAAAGGGAGTTGTGCTGTGTTGTGCCTCTTTTGCCTTTGTGGCTAAGTCTCATTAGTTTGATCCCATTAATGACTGTCAGAGAAGATGAGGCCTTGGAGGAAAGGAATTAAAGAGAGCTCTTTAAATCAGCCAGCCAGGACCAGAAAGCTCTCTGCAGATGGCTTCTAGAGTTTAGGTTTGCCTGCAAAGAAACCCTATAACTCTCTCCAGAAGCCTGTTCTTAAGTGACAATAGGGGCTACATCAACTATTCATTTCATTTCATTCATTCAGTCAGTCATTCAATAAGTGTTTATTGAGCAATTCTTTGTGTAAGGCAACTTTCTAGGTACTAGCAATACTGAGATCACCATCCCTTTGCTCAAGAAGCTCACAGTGGAGTGAAGACAGACAAGAAAATAACCAGAAGGCTGTAGAACTGCTTTTTTGTTTGTTTGTTTGAAATAACAGGGTAAGTTTATTATACTGTCTGGCTTATTGCACAGTGATGATTGTGTCAGACCCTATTTACAGTCATGCGGTTCTTTTAAACAGTCTTACAGAAAGAATGCATCTAGACTATACTGCAGGTAATTAATAATTTGTGAGATTAAAAATAAGGTGTAGGTGAAGATTCCCAACTTAGTCAGCAGTGTAAAACTTCTCTCTAACTACTACTAATTTGATATTCTAAATTTTTAATAATTGGAAATCAGTGTCACATATTTATTTGAAAAGAATAGTACTCATGCTTTCACAGTTTTCCCACTATATATGCACTTACATGCTGTGTTTAAGAATCACTAAATACAAATATGCCACACAAAATTAGTATAACCTATCATAATTCTGTGCAAGTCAGACATTCATTTATGGCACATGTAATTTATTTATTTTTTAATTTAATTTTTATTTTATATTGGAGTGTAGTTGATTTATAATGTGTTAGTTTCAGGTGTACAGCTAAGTGATTCAGTTATACATATACATATATCCATTCTTTTTCAAATTCTTTTCCCATATAGGTGATTACAGAATATTGAGTAGAGTTCCCTGTGATTTACAGTAGGTCTTTGTTGTTTATCTATTTTATATATAGTAGTAGGTATATGTTAATCCCAAACTCCTCATTTATCCCTCCCCCCAAATTTCCCCATTGGTAAATCGCTAAGATATGGAAGTAACCTAAATGTCCATCAACAGATGAATGGATAAAGAAGATGTGGTACACATATACATTGGAATATTACTCAGCCATAATAAAAGAATGAAATAATGCCATTTGCAGTAACATGGATGGGCCTAAACAATTATCACATTAAGTGAAGTAAGTCAGACAGAGAAAGACAAATATCATATGATATCACTTATATGTGGAATCTAAAAAAAATGATACAAATGAACTTATTTGTAGAACTGCTTTAATGGAGGTATGCACTGAACCTGTGGGAGTTTGTCCAAGGGGGTCAGAAAAGAGATGTGATTACTCAAGATTGCAAACCCAAAGCTTCCAAGACCAGGCAAATGAATCAAACAGGTGGATACAGGGAGTGGTAGAGTTTCTACTTAATTGGAGGGCATTGCAATATAAAATGTAAACACCATGTGATCCTAATAAAATATAGCCTGCAACCTGACCATTTGCCACCCCAGCATAGACAGAGGTAGTACTGATGCTAAGATTTAAATTATAATAGCAAGCTCTTCTATAGAGGTTACTGTGTACCAGGTATGCTTATAAACAATTCAAATGTAGTAACTCATCTCCTCTCCATAACAAGCCTATTAGGTAGGTACTTTTATTAGCCCTATAAAAGGGGAACAGAGACCCAGAGAAGTTAGATGATTTGCCTGAAGTCACACAGCTAATAACCAGAGCTGGAACTTAAACACAGGTGGCCTAGTTTCAGAAACTACCATGTCCTCAGCTTCTGCCAAAAGATGATTAAGGGTTTGAAAGGTGGTGAGAGAGCATGCCATGCAGAGGAAGCAGGATGTGCAAAGATGGAAGGCTGGGGATTCTGAGGGAATTCAGGGTCTGTAAACGGTGTAGTATTTCTGGAATAACAAGTGTGTGTTTGGGGTGCTGGTGGGAGGAATAGGTGAGGCAGGGTAAGGAGATGGATAGAGAGAAATGAGGCTAGATAGAAAAATCAACAGGATACTTCTATGCCACACAATGATATTATTCATTCCTTAGATAGATGTTTATTAAGTGTTTGCTATATGCCAAATACTTACACATCATGTGCTAAGTGCTGAGATAGACCTAGACAAAATGTGATTTGGAAGTTTAGAGAAGGGGCATCAAATTCAGCATGAGGGAGTCTGGGAGTACCTCCCAGAAAAATGATTGGATTGACCTAAGTCTTGAAGGATAAGTAGGGGTTGACTGGAAGAAGGAGACAGGAGAGGGCATTGTAAAGAGAGGGAATGGGGTATAAAAGGGTATTTCTGAACTCTTGGTAAAAATGATATTCCTTCTTTTTTTAATTTTTATTTTTTGACCTTCTTTCTTGTCTCACGTTTTCCTTTTCCTTTCTATCCTCTCACCTATTCACATGTCACAATGGGAAATAGCCAGAGAAGAATTGGACTAAGACTTGCTCCATGAGATTTCCATGTTCTGGCACACCTAAGAGAGTCAAGGGGGATAAATTTGGGGTTAGAATAACTGAGTTTGGGCTCAGGCACTTTATCCACATTAATTCCAATTAACTCCAATTATCAATCAACCCTGCAAGCTTTTCTTTTTAATCTTTTAGCCGCATATTATAGATGAGGAAATGGAAGTTCAGAGAAGTGATATCACCTGCTTAAGGAACTCAGTGAGTGGCACGATTTGGGGTTCTCATATTCTCAACTTTTAAGAACCTTCTTTCAAATGAAATGATACTATCTCTTAGTAACAATACCTAAACATCCTTTATTGTAAGCTCGGTCAACAATTCGAAACTCTTTCCCTCAACATGTCATACCTCTGAGTCTTGGATTTCTCGGCTGTAAAATAAGGCTGTGATGGAAATGACTACTGTCACCACTATTCACTTCCTTTCTACTTTCAGGAATATGGGGTTATTATACTTCTTTGCCCCCTTTAAGTTAAATGTGGCCATTGACTTGCTCTGACCAATTAAATAGGAGCAGAAGTGATGTGTGTCACTTTAGGGTGGAAGCATTTCAGAGATCACATGATTCACTGTCTTCTCTTCCCCTTGGACAACATTCAAAATGGTAGTGCTTCCTTTGGCCTGGGTTTCTGTGTGAAGATGACATGGACCAGAATCCTCCACTGACCAGCAATATAGAATGAGTAAACACTCTATATTTATTTTTTTTTAATGTTTTAACACCTTTATTGGAGTATAATTGCTTTACAATAGTGTGTTATTTTCTGCTGTATAACAAAGTGAATCAGCTATACATATACATATATACCCATATCTCCTCCCTCTTGTGTCTCCCTCCCACCCTCCCTATGCCACCCCTCTAGGTGGTCACAAAGCACCGAGCTGATCTCCCTGTGCTATGCGGCTGCTTCCCACTAGCTATCTATTTTACAGTTGGTAGTATATATAAGTCCATGACACTCTCTCACTTTGTTCCAGCTTACCCTTCTCCCTCCCCATGTCCTCAAGTCCATTCTCTACGTCTGTGTCTTTATTCCTGTCCTGCCCCTATGCTTTCACTGATTTAAGCCACTGAATGCCCTCATTCACAGAAGTGAATGCCCTCCATCTTGTGGATTTGTTGTGAAGTTTAATGAAATAATGGGAGTGGAAGTGCTTTATAAACTCTTAGGCTGTGTGCCCATGCCATCCATTATTACTTGCCAAGTGATGTATCTGAATGCAAGTCCTATTGAGCAATGTTCTAATGGAATTTCCACTCTACAAATAGGATTTTTGTAGACACTTACATTGTGTCTTTTTACATTATAGACAGATATTTACTTGTTTACATAGCAGTCTTGTGTGGGAGCTTCCCTTTTATCCATAGGGAGAGAACCAACTCTGAGATCTGAAGTTGATTTCTCAAAGACTATGGATAGCTGATGACCAGTCACTCTGAGCAAAATAGTTAAAACTAGTTTCACTGATTTTTCCATCTAGGCTCAAAGAAACAATTGGGGAGGAGGGGAAACCCATCTCCTCCCAAATAACAACTCATTTTTTTAAATTGAAGTATAGTTGATTTACAATATTATATTGGTTTCAGGTATACAACATAGTGATTCAGTATTTTTATAAATTATATTCCATTTAAAGTTATTACAAAACAATGGTTATATTTTCCTGTGCTGTACCATATATCATTGTTGTTTCTCTGTTTTATACATAGTAGTCTGTACCTCTTAATCAAATATCCCTAACTTGCCCCTCCCCCCTTCCTTCTCCATTTTGGTAACCACTAGTTTGTTCTATGTATCTAAGAGTCTACTTCTGTTTTGTTATATACATTGGTTTATTTTTTAGATTCCACATATAAGTGATAACAGAGTATCTTTCTCTTTCTGACTTATTTCACTAAGCATAATACTCTCTAGGTCTATCCACGTGTTGCAAATGGCAGAATTCCATTCTTTTTTATGACTGATTTAGACTCCATTATATATATCACATCTTTTTTTTTTACATCTTTATCAGAGTATAATTGGTTTACAATGGTGTGTTAGTTTGTGCTTTATAACAAAGTGAATCAGTTATACATATACATATGTTCCCATATCTCTTCCCTCTTGCGTTTCCCTTCCTCCCACCCCTCTAGGTGGTCACAAAGCACCGAGCTGATCTCCCTGTGCTATGCGGCTGTGTCTCACTAGCTATCTATCTTACATTTGGTAGTGTATATATGTCCATGCCTCTCTCTCGCTTTGTCACAGCTTACCCTTCCCCCTCCCCATATCCTCAAGTCCATTCTCTACTAGGTCTGTGTCTTTATTCCTGTCTTACCCCTAGGTTCTTCATGACATTTTTTTTCTTAAATTCCATATATATGTGTTAGCATACGGTATTTGTCTTTCACATTAAAAGGATCATACACCATGATCAAGTGGGGTTTATTCCAGGAACGCAAGGATTCCTCAATATACACAAATCAATCAGTGTGATAAACCATATTAACAAATTGAAGGAGAAAAACCATATGATCATCTCAATAGATGCAGAGAAAGCTTTTGACAAAATTCAACACCTATTTATGATAAAAACCCTGCAGAAAGTAGGCATAGAGGGAACTTTCCTCAACATAATAAAGGCCATATATGACAAACCCACAGCCAACATCGTCCTCAATGGTGAAAAACTGAAAGCATTTCCACTAAGATCAGGAACAAGACAAGGTTGCCCACTCTCACCACTCTTATTCAACAGAGTTTTGGAAGTTTTAGCCACAGCAATCAGAGAAGAAAAGGAAATAAAAGGAATCCAAATCGGAAAAGAAGAAGTAAAACTGTCACTGTTTGCAGATGACATGATACTATACATAGAGAATCCTAAAGATGTTACCAGAAAACTACTAGAGCTAATCAATGAATTTGGCAAAGTAGCAGGATACAAAATTAATGCACAGAAATCTCTGGCATTCCTATACACTAATGATGAAAAATCTGAAAGTGAAATCAAGAAAACACTCCCATTTACCATTGCAACACAAAGAATAAAATATCTAGGAATAAACCTACCTAAGGAGACAAAAGACCTGTATGCAGAAAATTATAAGACACTGATGAAAGAAATTAAAGATGATACAAATAGATGGAGAGATATACCATGTTCTTGGATTGGAAGAATCAACATTGTGAAAATGACTCTACTACCCAAAGCAATCTACAGATTCAATGCGATCCCTAACAAACTACCACTGCATTTTTCACAGAACTAGAACAATAAATTTCACAATTTGTATGGAAACACAAAAGACCCCGAAAAGCCATATCACATCTTCTTTATCCCTTCATCTATTGGTGGATACTTAGGTTGCTTCCATATCTTGGCTATTGTAAATAATGCTGCCATGAACATTGGGGTGCATGTATCTTTTTGAATTAGTGGGGCTTTATTTTTGGATATACACCCAAGAATGGAATTGCTGGGTCATATGATAGTTCTATTTTTAGTTTTTTGAGAACCTCCATACTGTTTTCTACTATGGCTGCACCAATTTACATTCCCACTAGCAGTGTACAAGAGTTCCCTTTCCTCCACAACCTCATCAGCATTTATTATTTGTAGACTTTTTGATGACAGATAGCAACTTTTGATTTTGCCTTTCCTGGAACAGAGGAAAGGCTGGTGATCCTAGGCCTGATAGTTCCAAACCAATAACTCAACAGATGCTGACTTGCAAACATCAGCCTGAAAGGGCCAGCCATGACACTTGTCATGTAGTGTAGCTTGAATGGTTTATAACCATGGGAAAAAAACAACCCTTCCCCAAGACTTTCCTCATTCAAGCCCAGCAAGCTTGCCATCAAAATAGAAGCTCAGGACTAGGGAGTCTATGGGCCAAAGAGTAACCCAGACCTGAGCAACATCTGCTGAGAGTCTTTCTCTTGTCTATGAGACTCTAACCACAATAGTTATCTTTTCCTCCCTTGAGCATAAAGTTTATTTCTGACTAACAATGTTTATGCTTGCTGTTCCCTTGGACTAGAATGCTCTTCCCACAGGTCTTCCCATGCCTGCCTCTTATTTAGGTCTTAGCCCAAAGGCACCTCTTGAGAAACCTTCTTTGTCCCTTCTAATGTTATCCCCATCTCAGTCGCTCCCTATGTCCTCACCCTGATTTATTTTACTTTAGAGCATTTATATCAACTTGAGGTTATATTTTTATTTATTATTTATTTTATGTAGTTATTTATTTTTGAATTATATATTTATTTCATACTTTGTACATGTGTGTTTATTTACTTATATAAGTATATTCATAAACTATATATAAATGGTTTATATAATATATTCATTTGTTTATTTTATTTGTCTCTTTTGTTCATTTGCTCTATCCCCAGTATCTAGAACGATGTTGGGGATAAAGTAGGTGCTCTGTAAATATTTGCTGCATGCATGAGCAAACAGTAATCCTCCAACAGCAGAGTAGAGTTTCTCAAATACACATCCTAGAGTCCAAGTGTCGTTTGGAAGTGTCAGGGGTTTGGGGAAGCAGGTGTAAACTTGTTTTTGGCATCCTTCAGCAAACACCATTCTGTATACGTTCTTCTATCTTTTATTAATTCCAGAAATGTTTATTGAGTGCCTAGAGGAAGAAGAATATAGAAGAAAGCACTGGGACCATGTTCCAGTCTTTATTCTTCTGGATGATTTCTAAAATATAACTGAGAAATAAACAGGAAATACTATCAAAGAAGGTTTGGAAAAGGCAGGGCAATAATGGGGAGAGGTAGGCTCCCAAAAAGATATTAAAACCTCTTATAAAGTAACAATAATGGGCCTTCAAGATGGCGGAGGAGCAAGACGTGGAGATCACCTTCCTCCCCACAAATACATCAGAAATACATCTACATGTGGAACAACTCCTACAGAACACCTACTGAACGCTGACAGAAGACCTCAGACTTCCAAAAAGGCAAGAAATTCCCCACGTACCTGGGTAGGGCAAAAGAAAAAAGAAAACACAGAGACAAAAGAATAGGGACGGGACCTGCACCAGTGGGAGGGAGCTATGAAGGAGGAAATGTTTCTACACACCAGGGAGCCCCTTCACTGGCAGAGACGGAGGGTGGCGGGGAGAAACATCAGAGCCACGGAGGAGAGCGCAGCAACAGGGGTGCAGAGGGCAAAGGGGAGAGATCCCGCACAGAGGATCAGTGCCGACCAACACTCACCAGCCTGAGAGGCTTCTCTGCTCACCCGCTGGGGTGGGTGGGGGCTGGGAGCTGAGGCTCTGGCTTCGGAGGTCAGATTCCAGGAAGAGGACTGGGGTTGGCTGCGTGAACACAGCCTGAAGGGGGCTAGTGCGCAACAGCTAGCTGGGAGGGAATCCGGGAAAAAGTCTGGAACTGCCTAGAAGCAAGAAACCATTGTTTCAGGGTGCATGAAGAGAGGGGATTCAGAACACTGCCTAAACGAGCTCCAGAGACAGGCATGAGCCATGGCTATCAGCACGGACACCAGAGACAGGCATGAGACATGAAAGCTGCTGCTGCAGCCACCAAGAAGCCTGTGTGCAAGCACAGGTCACTATCCACACCTCCCCTCCCGGGAGCCTGTGCAGCCTGCCACTGCCAGGGTCCCGTGATCCAGGGACAACTTCCCCAGGAAAACACATAGCGCGCCTCAGGCTGTTACAACATCATGCTGGCCTCTGCCGCCACAGGCTCACCCCACATTCTGTACCCCTCCCTCCACCTGGCCTGAGTGAGCCAGAGCCCCATAATCAGCCACTCCTTTAACCCCGTCCTTTCTGGGTGGGGAACAGACCTACATGCAGAGGCGGGACCAAATCCAAAGCTGAACCCCAGGAGCTGTGCGAACAAAGAAGAGAAAGGGAAATTTCTCCCAGCAGCCTCAGGAGCAGTGGATTAAATCTCCACAATCAACTTGTTGTACCCTGCATCTCTGGAATACCAGAATAGAAAACGAATCATCCCAAAATTGAGGCAGTGGACTTAGGGAGCAACTATAGACTTGGGGTTTGCTTTCTGCATCTAATTTCTTTCTGGTTTTAGGTTTATCTTAGTTTAGTATTTAGAGCTTATTATCATTGGTAGATTTGTTTATTGATTTGGTTGCTCTCTTCCTTTTATATATATAAATATATACTTTTTTCCTTTTTCTCTTTTTGTGAGTGTGTATGTGTATGCTTCTTTGTGTGATTTTGTCTGTATAGCTTTGATTCTGTCATTTGTCCTAGGGTTCTGACTGTCCGTTTATTTTTTTTCTTTTTTAGTATAGTTTTTAGCACTTGTTATCATTGGTGGAATGTTTTTTGGTTTGGTTGCTCTCTTCCTTTTTCAAATTACTTTTTAATTTTTAATATTTTTTTCCATTTTAATAACTTTATTTTAATTATTTATTTTTTCTTTCTTTTTTCTCCCTTTTCTTCTGAGCCATGTGGCTGACAGAGTCTTGGTGCTCTGGCTAGGTTTCAGGCTTGAGCCTCTGAGGTGGGAGAACCAAGTTCAGGACATTGGTCCACCAGAGACCTCCTGGCCCCACATAATATCAAACAGCAAAAGCTCTCCCAGAGATCTCCACCTCAACGCTAAGACCCAGCTCCACTCAAAGACCAGCAAGCTACAGTGCTGGACACCCTATGCCACACAACTAGCAAGACAGGAACACAATCCCACCCATTAGCAGAGAGGCTGCCTAAAATCATACTAAGTTCACAGACACCCCAAAACAATCCACCGGACGTGGTCCTGCCCACTAGAAAGACAAGATCCAGCCGCATCCACCAGAACACAGGCACCAGCTCCTCTACCAGGAAGCCTACACAACCCATGGAACCAACCTTACCCACTGGGAGCAGACACCAAAAACAACGGGACCTATGAAAGGGCAGCCAGTGAAAAGGAGACACTAAACACAGTAATTTAAGCAAAATGAGAAGACAGAGAAATAAAAAGCAGATGAAGGAGCAAAGTAAAAACCCACCAGACCAAACAAATGAAGAGGAAATAGGAAGTCTACCTGAAAAGTAATTCAGAGTAATGATAGTAAAGATGATGCAAAATTTTAGAAATAGAAGGGAGAAAATACAAGAAACGTTTAACAAGGAACTAGAAGAAATAAAGAACAAACAAACAATGATGAACCACACAATAAATGAAATTAAAAATTTGCTAGAAGCAATCAATGGCAGAATAACTGAGGTAGAAGAACAGAAAACTGACTGGGAAGATAAAATAGTGGAAATAACTACCACAGAGCAGAATAAAGAAAAATGAATGAAAAGAATTGAGGACAATCTCAGACACCTCTGGGACAACATTAAACACACTAACATCCAAATTATAGGGATCTCAGAAGAAGAAGAGAAAAAAAGGTACTGAGAAAATATTTGAAGAGATTATAGTTGAAAACTTCCCTAATATGAGAAAGAAAATAATCAAGTCCAGGAAGCACAGAGAGTCCCATACAGGATATATCCAAGGAGAAACACGCCAAGACACATATTAATCAAACTATCAAAAATTAAACACAAAGAAAAAAATATTAAAAGCAGCAAGGGAAAAGCAACAAATAACATACAAGGGAACCCCCATAAACTTAACAGCTGATCTTTCAGCAGAAACTCTGCAAGCCAGAAGGGACTGGCAGGACATATTTAAAGTGATGAAAGGGAAAAACCTCCAACCAAGATTACTCTACCCAGCAAGGATCTCATTCAGATTTGATGGAGAAAATAAAACCTTTACTGACAAGCAAAAGCTAAGAGAATTCAGCACCACCAAACCAGCTCTACAACAAATGCTAAAGGAACTTCTCTAGGCAAGAAACACAAGAGAAGGAAAAGACATAGAAAAACAAATGGAAAACAATTAAGAAAATGGTGATGATAGGAACATACATATCAATAACTACCTTAAATGTAAATGGATTAAATGCTCCCACCAAAAGACATAGACTGGCTGAATGGATACAAAAACAAGACCTGTATATATGCTGTCTACAAGAGACCCACTTCAGACCTAGGGACACAGACAGATTGAAAGTGAGGGGATGGAAAAGTATATTCCATGCAAATGGAAATCAAAAGAAATATGGAGTAGCCATACTAACATCAGACAAAATAGACTTTAAAATAAAGACTCTTACAGGACACAAAGAAGGACACTACATAATTACAAGGGATCAATTGAAGAAGACATAACAATTGAAAATATTTATGCACACAACATAGAAGCACCTCAATACATAAGGTAAATGCTAACAGCCATCAAAGGGGAAATTGACAGTAACACAATCATAGTAAGAGACTTTAACACCTCACTTTCACCAATGGACAGATTATCCAAAATTAAAATAAATAAGGAAACACAAGCTTTAAATGACACTTTAAACAAGATGGATTTAATTGATATTTATAGGACATTCCATCCCAAAACAGCAGAATACACTTTCTTCTCAAGTGCTCATGGAGCATTCTCCAGGATAGATCATATCTTGGGTCACAAATCAAGCCTTGGTAAATTTAAGAAAATTGAAATTGTATCAAGTATCTTTTCCAACCACAAGGCTATCAGACTAGATATCAATTACAGGAAAAATTCTGTAAAAAATACAAACACATAGAGGCTAAATAATACACTACTAAATAACCAAGAGATCACTGAAGAAATCAAAGAAGAGGAAATCAAAAAATACCTAGAAACAAATGACAGTGAAAACACGACAACCCAAAACCTATGGGATGCAGCAAAAGCAGTTCTAAGAAGGACGTTTATAGCAATATAATCCTACCTCAAGAAACAAGAACCATCTCAAATAAACAACCTAACCTTACACCTAAAGCAACTAGAGAAAGAAGAACAAAAAAAAATCCCAAAGTTAGCAGAAGAAAAGAAATCATAAAGATCAGGTCAGAAAAAAATAAAAAAACAAATGGTGGAAATGATAGCAAAGATCAATAAAACTAAAAGCTGGTTCTTTGAGAAGATAAACAAAATTGATAAAGCATTAGCCAGACTCATCAAGGAAAAAAGGGTGAAGACTCAAATCAATAGAATTAGAAATGAAAAAGGAGAAGTAACAACTGACACTGCAGAAATACAAAAGATCATGAGAGATTACTATAAGAAACTATATGCCAAATAAATGGACAACATGGAAGAAATGGACAAATTCTTAGAAATGCACAACCTTCAGAGACTGAAAAAGAAAATATAAACAGACCAATCACAAGCACTGAAATTGAGACTATGATTAAAAATTTTCCATCAAACAAAAGCCCAGGACCAGATGGCTTCATAGGTGAATTATATCAAACATTTAGATAAGAGCTAACCCCTATCCTTCTCAAATTCTTCCAAAATATAGCAGAGAGAGGAACACTCACAAACTCATTCTATGAGGCCACCATCACCCTGATATCAAAACCAGACAAAGATGTCACAAAGAAAGAAAACTACTGGCCAATATCACTGATGAACATAGATGCAAAAATCCTCAACAAAATACTAGCAAACAGAATCCAACAGCACATTAAAAGGATCATACACCATGATCAAGTGGGGTTTATTCCAGGAATGCAGGAATTCTTCAATATATACAAATCAAACAATGTGATACACCATATTAACAAATTGAAGGATAAAAACCATACGATCATCTCAATAGATGCAGAAAGAGCTTTCGACAAAATTCAACACCCATTTATGAAAAAAACTCTTCAGAAAGTAGGCATAGAGGGAGCTTACCTCAACATAACAAAGGCCATATATGAGAAACCCACAGCCAACATCATTCTCAATGGTGAAAAACTGAAACCATTTCCACTAAGATCAGGAACAAGACAAGGTTGCCCACTCTCACCACTACTATTCAACAAAGTTTTGGAAGTTTTAGTCACAGCAATCAGAGAATAAAAAGAAATTTTAAAAATCCAAATTGGAAAAGAAGAAGTAAAGCTGTCACTGTTTGCAGATGATATGATACTATACATAGAGAATCCTAAGGACTCTACCGGGAAACTACTAGACCTAATCAATGAATTTGGTAAAGTAGCAGGATACAAAATTAATGCACAGAAATCTCTTGCATTCCTACACACTAAGGATGAAAACTCTGAAGGAGAAATTAAGGAAACACTCCCATTTACCACTCCAACAAAAAGAATAAAATCCCTAGGAATAAACTACCTAAGGAGATAAAAGACCTATATGTAGAAAACTATAAGAAACTGATGAAAGAAATTAAAAATGATGCAAACAGATGGAGAGATATACCATGTTCTTGGATTGGAAGAATCAACATTGTGAAAATGACTCTATTACGCAAAGCAATCTACAGAGTTAATGGAATCCCTATCAAACTACCAATGGCATTTTTCTTAGAAATGGAACAAGAAATTTCACAATTTGTATGGAAACATGAAAGACCCCAAATAGCCAAAGCAATCTTGAGGAAGAAAAATGGAGATGGAGGAATCAGACTCCCTGGCTTCAGACTATACTACAAACTACAGTAATCAAGACAATATGGCACTGGTGCAAAAACAGAAATATAGATCAATGGAACAGGGTAGAAAGCCCAGACATAAACCCATGTACCTATGGTCAACTAATGTATGAAAAACGAGGCAAGGATATGCAATGGAGAAAAGACAGTCTCTGCAATAAGTGGTGCTGGGAAAACTGGACAGCTACATGTAAAAGAATGAAATTAGAACACTCCCTACCACCATACACAAAAATAAACTCAAAATGGATTAGAGACCTAAATGTAAGACTGGACACTATAAAACTCTTAGAGGAAAACATAGGCAGAACACTCTATGACATAAATCACAGCAAGATCCTTTTTGACCCACCTCCAAGAGAAATGGAAATAAAAACAAAAATAAACAAATGGGACCTAATGAAACTTCAAAGCTTTTGCACAGCAAAGGAAACCATAAACAAGATGAAAAGACAACCCTCAGAATGGGAGAAAATAGTTGTCTATGAAGAAACTGACAAAGGATTAATCTCCAAAATATACAAGCAGCTCATACAGCTCAATATCAAAAAAGCAATCAACTCAATCCAAAAGTGGGCAGAAGACCTAAATAGACATTTCTCCAAAGAAGACATACAGACTGTCAACAAACACATGAAAGGATGCTCAACATCACTAAACATTAGAGAAATGCAAATCAAAACTACAATGAGGTATCACCTCACACCGGTCAGAATGGCCATCAGCAAAATATCTACAAACAATAAATGATGGAGAGTGTGTGGAGGAAAGGGAACCCTCTTGCACTGTTGATGGGAATGTAAACTGATACAACCACTATGGATAACAGTATGGAGAACAGTATGGAGGTTCCTCAAAAAAGTAAAAATAGAACTACCACACGACCCACCAATCCCACTACCGGGCATATACCCTGAGAAAACCAGAATTCGAAAAGAGTCATGTACCACAATGTTCATTGAAGCTCTATTTACAATAGCCAGGACATGGAAGAACCTTAGTGTCCATCAACAGATGAATGGATAAAGAAAATTTGGCACATATATAGAATGGATTATTACTCGGCCATAAAAAGAAACGAAATTGAGTTATTTGTAGTGAGGTGGATGGACCTAGAGTCTGTCATACTGAGTGAATTAAGTCAGAAAGAGGAAAACAAATACCGTATGCTAACACATATATATGGAATCTAAAAAAAAAAAAAAAGTTCTGAAGAACCTAGTGGAAGGACAGGAGTAAAGATACAGACATAGAGGATGGACTTGAGGATGCGAGGAAGGGGAAGGTTAAGCTGGGACAAAGTGAGAGAGTGGCAAAAATATATATACACTACTAAACGTAAAATAGATAGCTAGTGGGAAGCAGCCGCATAGCACAGAGAGAGCAGCTCAGTGCTTTGTGTCCACATAGAGGGGTGAGATAGGGAGGGTGGGAGTGAGCTGCAAGATGGAGGAGATATGGGGAAATATGTATAGCTGATTCACTTTGTTATACAGCAGAAACTAACACACCATTGTAAATCAATTATACTCCAATAAAGATGTTAAAAAAATAATAACCATATGAGAACTATCAAAATTAAATAAATAATATTGGAATGAAAAAATAAAGTAACCATAGTGCAAATATAGTGGTTCTTAGCCAAATACAGATCACTAGACCATAAATATATATAATTATTATTATATTAATTATTATTAACATAATTGCCTATACAATGAAGTAAAAAATATATACCAATGGGGGTGTGGAAAGGATATTTAATTATTGATATTAGATTTATTATTTAACAATCAGGAAAAGAATATTTAGATTTAAGCCTTATGATGTACACAAAGATAAATTCAAGGTAGATTAAAGAATACATTTTAAAACTCAATCATAAGAAACTTTGAAAAAGGAGGATTGGAATAATTTTTAGATGTCCTTTGGAATTATTTTAGCGTTTTAATTCTGTTTTTAAAAATTATAAAGTTAGAGCTCAGTAGAATTTACTATATATTTTAAATCTTCTGTTTAGAGAAATGGAACAAATCTAAAAAGTAAGGAAGAAATTGTTAAGGAAACATGTACATAAAATATGATAGAAAAAGATTAATACCTACATGTATAGGGGTATTTAGAATGTACTAGATAAATAGACAAAAAACATGAAGATAATTCACAAAATAAGAAATATAAAGAGTAAACAAACATTTGGGGGCAAGTTCAAGGTCACTAATAACAAAGGAAATGTGAAGTGAAATAATAAATAGGAAGTTTTTTATATCTATTAAATCGGTCCATAATGGTTTGGTCCTTTTGGAAAGCAATTTGGTAATATGCATCTGCAGCAATAAAAATATTTTTTGACCTAGTAATTTTACTCCTGAGAGTCAATCCTATGGGGAAAACTCAATAGAAAACAAAAAAGCTAAATGTATGAATATTTTTTATAATAGTAAGAATACAGAAAACACCTAAAACTCAACAACACGGTAAAGGCTATTCAAATTTTAAATGATAGTTATGAAAACTGTGCAGAAACATGAAACTATGTGTTAGAGATAAAGAAACTAAAACACAGGAAAGCCAAGTCAGTTCTCCAAGTTCATTCAGTCAGTAAATGATACAGCTGGGACTTGAACTCAAGCAATGCAGAAGAGTCTGTGGGTATCTTAGTCTGCTCACTCTGCTATAACAAAATACCATAAACAGGGTGGCTTAAACAACAGCAATATATTTTCTTATGGTTCTGGAGACAGAAAAGTCAAAGATCAAGGTTCTGGCAGAGTTCAGTTTCTGGTGAGAGCTCTCTTCCTGAGCTGCAGACAGCAGCCTTCTCACAGTGTCCTTGCATAGTGGAGAGAGAAATCTCTGGTGATTCAGCCTCTTTTCTAAGGATACCAATTCTATCAGATCAGGGCCTCACACTTACGACCTCATGTTGCCTTAATCATCTCCTTAAAGATTCTATCTCCAATACAGTCACACAGGGGATTAGGGCTTCCATATATGAACCTAGGGGGACACAAATCAGTTCATGGCATTCTGTCCCTTGCCCCCCCAAATTTCTGTCCTTATTGCATGCACAATACATTCATTCCACCCCAATAGCCCCCAAAGACTTAATACGTTCCAGCATCACTCTAATGTCAAAAGTCCAAAGTCTCATCTAAATATCATCTAAATAAGATATGGATGAGACTTGAGGTACAATTGATCCTGAGGCAAAATTCCTCTCCAGCTGTGAACCTGTGAAACCAGGCAAGTTACATGCTTCCCAAATACAGTGATGGAACAGGCATAGGATAGAAAATCCCACTCCAAAAGATAGAAATAGGAAAGAAGGAAGGAGTGAAGGGTTTCAAGCAAGTCCATACCTAGCAAGGCAAATTCCATTAAATGTTAAGTTTCAAAAATAATCCTCTTTGGCTTGATATCCTGCCTTCTGGACCCACAGAGGTGGCAGTCCCACACAAAAGGCTCCAGGCAGCCCTTTCCCCACAGCTCTAGTTGAGGGCCATCTGGCTTGCTGACACTGAGGGGACAACGATACTCTGAAACCAAGGAGGAAGCCCTGATGGTCTCTGAATCACCTTCAGGGCCATTTTTCCCTTTTTTTGAATAGTGCGTGTTTGCAGCCAAATGGTCCTATGGGCTGGTCCTGTGAGACCTAGGAAGTCTGACAGCCTTCCTTCATTTCATTTTTTCTGTCCTCTTTAGGCCCAACTGGCAGTGTTTCTGTTGGTGTAATCCCATCTCTATTCCTAGCTTCTGCTGAGATGGCTGATCAAATTTATGAGTTGCACCCATGATCTCCTTATCAAATGATTGTTCAGCCACACCCTTTATGTTCTCTTCAGAACAAGCTTTCTCGGTTTTTTTGCAATATGGCTAGACTAAGAATTTTCAAAATCTCCAAGTTCTGCTTCCTTTTTACCTAACAATTCCTTCTTAAATTCATCTCTTTTCTCTCACATTTTACTATAAAAAGTAAGGAGGACCCAAGCTGCATCTTCAATACTTTGCTTAGATATCTCCTCGGCTAAATATTCAATTTCATCACTCTCAACTTCTACCTTCCACAAAACACTAGAACACAATTCAGCCAAGTTCACTGCCACATTATAACAAGATCGCCTTTCCTCCAGTTTCCAATAACTTATTCTTCATTTCTGTCTGAGATCTCACCATCACCTTTAATATCCATATTTCTATTATGTACCTCAAAACTCTTCCAGCCTCTACCCATTACCCAATTTTGAAGCCACTTCCACATTCTTAGGTACTTGTTATATCAGCACCCTACTTCTAGTTACCAAAATCTGTATTAATCAGCATTCTCCAGAGAAACAGAACTAACAGGATATTTATATTTATATATAATTTATTATAAGGAATTGGCTCACATGCTTGTGGAGGCTGAGATATACCAAGGTCTGCAGTAGGCAAGCTGGAGACCCAGGAGAGCTGATGGTGTAGTTCCAGTCCGGGTCCAAAGGTCTGAGAACCAGGAGAGCCAATGGTATAAGTTCCAGTTTGAGAGCCAGCAGGCTCAAGACACCAAAAGAACTGATTTTTCAATTACAGTCCAAAGGCAGGAAAAGACCTATGTCCTAGCTCAAGCACTCAGGCATGAAGAGTTCCCTCTTATTCACAGAATAGTCAAAGTTTTTGTTCTATTCAGGCCTTCAACAGATTGGATGGGGCCAACCCATATTAGGGAAAACAATCTGCTTTACTCAGTCTACCAAGTCAAATGTTAATCTTATCCAGAAATACCCTCACAAACACACCTAGAATAATGTTTGACCAAATGTCTGGGTATCCCTTGGCTCAACCAAGTTAACACAAAATTAGCCATCACAGTGGGTTTAACCATGGGAATATTTTACTAGTGCCCACCCTCCTTGATGCTTATTACTTGGCCCTTCGTACAACTTTCTTAATTATTTTGCCGTTTACTTTTCCAATTGTATTTTTATGGATTCTAATTATTATTATTAGGATTTTCATTGGAATTGCCTTCATCCAGTTCAGCCTCCACACTACTGCCAGGACAAACTTCAAGTACAAAACAGATATTGTTCTTCTCTTGATTAAAATATTTTGAGTTTCCCAAACTCTCTAAACTCCTCAGCAGGGATATTAGACCTTTCATGATCTGACCCCTGCCAATCAGTCTAGTGTCCTGCCCCACTTCTCTTCCTGCACTCTAGTCATCTCTAATAAGTTATATTTCCCAAAAGTGTGCTCTCTCTTCCATGCTTTTGCTTGTGCTTACCCCTCTGCTTAGAATGTTCCATTAATCCTCCTGTGCCAGATAAACTCTTATACTTCTCTGTGAAGCTTTCCTTAACCCTGCAATATGGCTTAGGAACTGTCCTTCTGTGTCCCACAGTTTCCTATATTTACATCTATTCTGACACTTATCTCTGTATGTTTATTTCCTTTCTAGTTGTCTGCCTTCCCTACAGGACTGCATGTTCCTTGAGATCAGATACACAGTGGTATACCCAGTGCCCAGCACCCTGTAATTGACTCAATATATGTTTGTTGAAGAAATGAGTTGTTGTAACAGTAATGAAATGTATAAAGAGGTTATTGTAATTTCTTGGGGGAGAAGATACTTTTGAGGGGTAGAATCAATAGGATCTGGGGACCAAATATGAAGCATGAAGGAGAGAAACGATTCAAGGATGACTGGGGTTTTTTTTGGCAGAGAAAGTGGTAGTGCAATAAGAGAAGGGAATACATGATGGAGAACTGGCTTGGGAAAGTAGATATGTGTTGTTAGGACAAGAGTAGCATATGACAGCAGGAAATTCAGGCAGAGGTGCCCAGCTGGCAATTAGAAATACTAACTGGAGCTTGAGATTGAAATAAGGAGACCAAAATCACTCAGAGAGGATAGCTGATGTTGTGGGAATGTGATGGCATAGAAAGAATCTGCAGAAAGAGAAGAGAGTTGGGAAGAGAATCATGAGGAAAATCTACTCTGAGTGGGCCAGAGGAAAAATGGAGCCTTGAGAGGCAAAGAAAGAGCTGTCAGAAAGGTAATAAGAGAACCTGATGTGTGCTGGCTCATGGAAGCCTAGGGGGAAGAAAAAATAATTTCAAAGAGGAAGAAATCAGCAGCGTTAGAGGATCACAAAAAAGGAGGACAGAGATTTACACTATGTGAAGATTGTTGAAACATCTGAGATAATAGTATTGGTTGAATAGCAGGACCGGAAGTCAGTATACAATTATGTATTATGAAGCTAGAAGTTTGATGGCAAAAGGAGGGAAAGAGACGGAAATATATCTCTAGGGAGTAGAAACATTGAGAGACAAGCTTGTTTAATATAGCTACTTGTAGAGTTCCTTACATAAGTGATTGAGCAATTTTTAAAATTCACCCAATTGATTGCATGGCAAATATTATTTTCCAGTCCTCCCCACCTCTACTCACACCACAAACCCTTACCAATCCTGTAAAAATGTACATGTCATACAATATAAATTCATGTTCTCAAACTCTATCTTACATGGCTCAAAGCAAGGCCCTTCAATTGGGCGAATCAATCAAATTCCACTCTTGATGAAGAGACAGTTATGACTTCTGGTCTCAAATTCCATATGTTAAATGCCAAACCATATTCCTTCTTATGCAAAACATCTTTCCAGAGCACCTCTCTAAACGTCCTTCTCCCACTGATGACACCCTGCCTCTCTCTCTCTTTTTCTGTTCTCTCTCAGTTTTTACCTTCCTTTCTCCTTTATCCTTCTCCACAGAGAATTCAGAGCTTCATAGTTTGTAAATAATAATTACTGTGTATAATATCTTGATTTGACTGTGGGAGTGAGGGCAGGAGGGGAGAGAAAGTGATTAGAATTGGGAAAACATAGTGGCTTATGCAAGATAACACAACAAGTGCAAAGCTGAGCCAGACAGGATGAGAAGCCCAGATTTTATGGCATCACAGGCCCTATTACATCATCCACTTACATATTACCCCCCAAACTCAGCTTACCCATATAGAAAGTACCCAGACAATAGTTCCCAGCTAGAGTTGTACTTCATCCATCCAATGACCTTCCCCTCTACATACCAAATCTATAAGACCTGAGTGCTTAGCCAAGCCCTTTCTGCTCAACCCAGACTTCAGGATTTCAAAATTCTTGTCTCTCAGGACCAAATTCACCTACCACTCCACGATTTTCCACAAATAGGGGAAAATTAACTAACATTGATTGACTACAACCTAGGTGCCAGGCATTCAACCTTCATATGGGCAAAGTTGGTACTATTGGTTTGATTTTACAGGTGAGAAACTGAGGCTCAATGAGGGGCTTTTCTAAGATTATGTACCTAATAAGTTGGCAAAGGGGAATTTGAACAAAATAAGTCCAAGGTCTGTATTCTTTCCACTACCCCTCTATGGGACAACTTCTATGGGACCTTTATTTAACCAGGCCCAGAATGCTCGTTTGTATCCTATGTTTTCCCAAGTGTTATCTCCTATTCAATTCTCCAATTTCCTGTTTCTTCAAAGAACTAATAAAATTCACCAATGGAAGGAAGTTATGCTTAGTAGTTGACAGGGAGCAGAGTATAGAGGGAAAGTACAATGGAGCTTGATTTGATTCTCTCATTTCTCACCTACAATTCCAGTCCAGGCTCTAGGAAAAGGGTAGAAATCTTTTGACCTGGGATACTGGACTCCCATAAACATCAACCCTAGCCATCCCAGAAAAGCCTAGTAGACTAAATGAGTTTGATTTTCTTTTGGATAGGCCTGAAAGTGGCCAGAAGAGGACATATCTTGGTCTTTCACCAGGTTTTTGATATCTGCGATCCAGGCCTCTCCTGTCCCTCCACAGGGACTATGGAAAGCCTGTGGTTTTTTAGAGCTGTTTGTCTAATGGACTTGGCTTTGCTAGGGGATCCTAACCCACCCATGCTCCATGCCGTTCCTTCTCAAGCCCAAAGGGCTCTACTGAAAATGATCTATCTCTGGAAATGGCCCAAAACCCTGCTGCATTCCACTTAGTTCTCTACCTTAGGTATGTGGGATTAGGAGTATACGTGATTTTAATCTGACTTTTAGGTCAACAACAGGATGATTAAAACTGCCCACAGTATATTTTAGGCTCTAAGTCAATTTTTTCCCCTTGCACTTTGTTATATTTCAGATTGGCTTGTTTCTGCTCCAGTGTCATCACAACATCATCTGTTCTGGGCAAAGTGGTACTGTTAGCTTTTCCCATCAGCTGCGTCCCACTTCCAATTTCTCTGTCTGGCCCCCTCTTTCTTTTTTAGCACTCCTCCCTCCATCAGAGACTTCCAGTAACACTAAGCCTTTGTTCAGGGAAATAAAGCTCATGGGATAAGGTCCAGTGATAAGCTAACAGGAGTGATGGTTTAATGCAGTGAGGATCTCAATGATTCCCTGAAATCCTACCATTTAAATATCCTCCAACTTCCCCAAATAAATACCCCACTCATGATCATGCACAGCCATGTAGCCGCTCTCAAAAACGGCCAAGGAAACAGATAAACAGATTCATTCACTCATTCACTTATTCATTTATTTAACAATTTTTGTTGAGCACCTCAGCTGAAGGCATTATAGGCAAGGGGAATAGCATGAGAAAAGATGGGGGGATTAAGGGGGAGCTTGCCTGATTCCAAGAACTGTAAGTTCTTGAGCTTAAATGAAGTGTAGGATGCAAATGTGCATGTGAATATAGACGAGACCTGAGAAATAGTTACAGGTCAGATCAGAAAGGGCCTTGCTTGTCATTCTGAGGAGTCTGGGTGCACCAATAGTGGCTGCACCAATTTACACTCCCATTAACAGTGTACAAAGGTTCCCTTTTCTTCACATCCTTGCCAACATTTGTTATTTGTGTTCTTCCTTTCTTTTTTGTTTTTTAACATCTTTTTTCTTAACATCTTTATTGGAGTATAATTGCTTTACAATGGTGTGTTAGTTTCTGCTTTATAACAAAGTGAATCAGTTATACATATACATACGTCCCCATGTCTCTTCCCTCTTGTGTCTCTCTCCCTCCCACCCTCCCTATCCCACTCCTCTAGGTGGTCACAAACCAGTGAGCTGATCTCCCTGTGCTATGTGGCTGCTTTCCACTAGCTATCTATTTTACGTTTGGTAGTGTATATATGTCCATGCCACTCTCTCACTCTGTCCCAGCTGACCCTTCCCCCTCCCTGTATCCTCACGTCCATTCTCTAGTAGGTCTGTGTCTTTATTATTGTCTTGCCCCTAGGTTCTTCATGACCATTTTTTTTTTAGATTCCATATGTATGTGTTAGCATATGGTATTTGTTTTTATCTTTCTGACTTACTTCACTCTGTATGACAGACTCTAGGTCCATCCACCTCACTACAAATAATTCAATTTCATTTTTTATGGCTGAGTAATGTTCCATTGTATATATGTGCCACATCTTCTTTATCCATTCATCCTTTTTGACCCACCTCCTAGAGAAATGGAAAAAAGACAAAAATAAACAAATGGGACCTAATGAAACTTAAAAGTTTTGCACAGCAAAGGAAACCATAAACAAGATGAAAAGACAACCCTCAGAATGGGAGAAAATATTTGCTATGAAGCAATGGACAAAGGATTAATCTCCAAAATCTACAAGCAGCCCTTACAGCTCAATATCAAAAAAACAAACAACCCAATCAAAAAATGGTCAGAAGACCTAAATAGACATTTCTCCAAAGAAGATATACAGACTGCCAACAAACACATGAAAGAATGCTCAACATCATTAATCATTAGAGAAATGCAAATCAAAACTACAATGAGATATCATCTCACACTGGTCAGAATGGCCATCATCAAAATATCTACAAACAATAAATGCTGGAGAGGGTGTGGAGAAAAGGGAATCCTCTTGCACTGTTGGTGGGAATGTAAATTGATACAGCCACTATGGAGAACAGTATGGTGGTTTCTTCGAAAACTAAAAATAGAACTACCATACGACCCAGCAATCCCACTCCTGGGCATATACCCTGAGAAAACCATAATTCAAAAGAGTCATGCACCAAAATGTTCATTGCAGCTCTATTTACAATAGCCAGGACATGGAAGCAACCTATTTGTGTTCTTTCTGATGATAGCCATTTTCACAGGTATGAAGTGATATCTCATTGTGGTATTGATTTGCATTTCTCTGATGGTTAGCGATGTTGAGCATTTTTTCATGTGCCTGTTGACCACCTGTATGTCTTCTTTGGGAAAATGCCTATTCAGGTCTTTTGCTCATCTTTTAAATAAGGTTGTCTGGGTTTTTTGATATTTTAATACTTTTGATGAGTATGAGCTGCTTATATATTTTGGACATTAACCGCTATTGGTCATATCATTTACAAATTATGTCTTCCTTGTACTGAGTTGTTGTGGCCCAGGATCCATTTGTATTCAGCCATGCCAATCCCTGCGAAGCTGACATACAATAGAAGATGGAGTGATACCTATGCAACCAGTCTCTGTAGGTCTTTCAGGGGAAGCACAGTCTCCCTACCTTTAATGTGGGAAGTCAGTTACCTAGTCATTTGCTTTATTATCAAATTAAAGAAATACAAGTAGCTACTGGGATCAAACAGAGGGAGGCCATAGAATGGGAATACGGTCAATGATTACTGATGACTTGATTACCCAAAAATGACCAAAAGCTCCAAAGACAGCAGGTGTCTCTGAGGCCAAAAGGGACTTCAGAGTGTATCATGCTTAGCTCTTACTTAGCTCTTGCTTGCTTGCTTGGCTAAAAGAAAACCTGGTCTTCTAGTTGTCTGGGAATGTTATGGTCTATAAGCAATGATGAGAGTTAAAATTCTGTACTCAGGAATCCTTGTGGGATTATCTTATTGGGGAACTGAGTCTTCTTAAGGGGCTAAATGTTCATTGGCAGCTTATATAGCAACTTACAAGATACAAAGAGAGGGGCTCTGAAATTTCCTCTAAGTTGGGTCCAAATCCCAGTGGATTCCACCATTTGTGAGCTGTACAACCTTGGACAAGTTTCCTTTTCTGATTTTCAATTTCTTTACCTATAAATGGGAATATAGTACTTAACTCACAGAGTTGATATGAAGATAAAATGAGATATAATATGTAAAATGATACAGTCTAGTGCCAAATAAATATTTCTATAAAATATACCATACTCTCTGTTTTAAGGAAAATGATTTTTTTAACAGAACATCTAGAAAATAGGTCCATATTTTAAGAACTCAGAAGAGTAATCAGAGGAAATATCATGGTTACGGGAAATATTTCCTATCTTTTATGTCTCTATCAAGGTTGTTATCTTCTTGAGAGAGAAACTGTTTGATCGTGGTGTCCCCCAACCTACTGCAGTGCCAAGCATAGTACTGGGAGTGTTAAAGACCAAGAACTTGTCTTATTAATTTCTGTACTCCTAGAGTCTAGTACAGTATCTAGAACATAATATGCTTATTATATGCATTGACTCATTTAATCTTCACGACAGTCTTCTGAAATATTGCTATTATTATCCTTGTTATTAGATGAGGAAACTGAGGTACAGAGAGGTTAAGTCAATTGCAAAAATTACCAAGCTAGTTAAGTGGTAGAGCTGGAATTTGAACCCAGGCAGTCTGGCAATAGGCCTGCACCCTTAACACCTTACACAACCACATAGGAGGTACTTATTAGATATTTGTTGAATGAACACAATTGTAAGGAAATGTAAATTATAATCATGTAAAAGATGATGTTTAAAGTACATATGTACTTTAAACAATACCCATGCTCCCCCAAATTGGATAAAAATCTATTCTTTTGTAAATTTCATGCCTTTTACCAGTGTGCCCAGCATATTATAGTTTGAAAAGTTAACCCACAGTGTGCATTAAGGTTTCCTGCTGCTCAAAGCAACTTGTGGTGACCTATTTTGTTGTGTCAAGAACACTTTTAGTCATATCAATAATCACCTCCTAAACTGTCCAATTTAAATAATTAGTGTTTTCACATACTGGCTTTTTCTAAAGCAGAAAGGCCTGGTAAATATCATTTAGTAGATCCTGTTCCAATCACCTATAACCTGCCCCTCCACTCCACCCCACCCCTCCAACCATAAAGGCTGGAAAGACAGTTGGTGCCCTCTTCTGGGGGTTTGGGGCAGTAGCATACATCAGGCCCACCAGGGGGCATTTCCAGGAAATAATCAAGTCAGCTTCTTTCAATTCTGGTGATAAGAATGGAGTTAGTTTTTGGATCTCTTTCTGAAATAAGAAAGCTGAACTATTCATTCAGGTGAGTCTTCTGAAGCCCTGGTGAGTAGAAGGATGGAATAAAAATTCAGCTGAACTTTAGAAGGATGCTGAGTAGATATTTCCTTCAGTCAGTTACACTTTACATACAGTTTAAAATCATAGGTTATTAATGATAAATTTTAACATTTATTTAAGAGTATCTATATGCTAATACTTTGTATACATTATCTCATTTAAATCTCACCACAGCCCTAAAGAATATTCCAAATTTACAGTTAAGAAAGCTGAGATGCAGAGAGGTTAAGCAACAGACAAAAATGGCAGAACCAGGAATTCTAACTCAAATCATGTTATTTCCAGTGAATATGTTGTCTCTTTTTACTTCTTTTGATCCTGTATCAAAATCTTACTACTATGGCAGAAAAATGTTCTTGACGTATATAATCCCACTCAAATACCACAGAAACATCAAAGAAAACTGTGCTGGGAACTCTTGTATGGATCCTTTGCTAGTTGTCCTAATAACTTGCTCTTTTACTGAGTTATGTTGGATAGAAAATAGGAAGTTTAAATTGGTAACAGAGGTCAAGGGCCAAAGAGAATGTCGGGAGGCAGAGAAGGGGGAAAGGAAGCAGGGAGAAGCGGTGTGGACATGGAGGACAGAGAAACTTATGGGCCACCTCTCCACAGCTCATATGAGGTCAGAACTAGCACTTCAGGGTAAGCTCAGCTTTCTGGAGAGCACAACTTGCATGAAATGTAATAATAATTAACCTGTGTCTAGTACTTACTTTGTGCCAGGCACTCTTTTAAGTGCTGTACATGTGTTAACTCATTAAATACTCACAAAAATCCTATGAAGTAAGTCTTTTGATTAACCTCATTTTACATATATATTACAAAATTGAAGAAGAGAGAGGCTATGGTTTCCATTTCACAGATGAGGAAACTGAGGCACAGAGAAGTTGAGTAACTTGCCCAAGGTCAAGCTAATGAGTGGTAGAGCTGGAGTTTGAAATTAGGATCCTGAATCCAGAGCTGTGTTCTTACCCATTATGATATATTATCCCTCCCAACATGTTGGAAAGATAAAAATTGTTGCAGGAAATGTTTACTTCAGATACCTGTGTGTGTGTGTGTGTGTGTGTGTGTGTGTGTGCGCGCGCTTGTGTTTCTATTGGGTCTGATGTAAAATATATTTATTCCTGTGAATCACAGACCAAAATATCTAAAAGCTACTGTTCTAGCAATAGTAGCAATACCTGAATTGCACATCTTCAAACTCAGTAGAGGTAATGCCAGATCGCTCTATAAAACAATTGTACCAAATCACATTCCCACCAGCGGTGTAAGAGAGTTACCTGCATTCTACATCCTCACCTGGATTTAATAGCATCAGACTTTTAATATGTTGCCAATTCAATGGATGTGGAAGCACATGTGGTTTTAAATTGCATTTTTCTGATTCCTTTTACATCTTTTCATGTTTTGGCCATTCAGGTTTTGCCTATTGTGAACATTCTGCTTATATCTCTTACTTGTATGTCATTGTATACAATAAAAATGTACACAATACAACACTCACAACAACTCTCTGTAGGAGCCAGCAGTACAAATGAAGAAACTCAGTCTGGGAGTAACCTTGCTTGAGGTCACCAGCTAATGGGTTGTTGACTTGGGATTTGAGTCCAGAACTAGAGGGCCCATATCTTTTGTTTTACGATACATGCCAGGGACCAAGGCCATGTTAGAAAAAACAGAGGAAGGAAACAAATAATTTCTAGCATGTAACCATATATCATATGCCTAATTAGGTTTTGTGGAATTAACACAGATTATTTCCTTGTATCCTCACAACAAGCTATGAGATAAAACATGTTATCTCCATTTTACAGGTGAGGAGACTGAGGCTCAGGGAAACGAAGAGATTTGCTTTGGAGAGGTTAAATGACTGCTAATAAGAGAAAGAATCACAGGTCTGTCTGTTTACAAAGTCCATGCCTGTTCCACAAGAGCCACATCTTGACCTCCTGCCCCACCTTCTCCTTAGAGCCCCAGCAAACTGATTCTACTTGGACAGGGCCAGGACAACACCTACCATTTTTCTGAAGAATCCTGGTGTGGGGTAGCCTTAACTGGCTCAGCCCTGATGCCTCCATTAACCAGCCAAGCTAGGTCAGCTTCCAGCCAGCTTCCACAGATTCATCTCCCACTGCCCCAGGCTTCTCTGATGAAGCCCACTCAGGATCTCAACACCTTCCATGGGGAAACCAGAAAATTCTAAGTCAGAGTTCTCAAACTTGGCTGTGCATTAAAATCACCTGCAGAGCTTTAAAACATCCTGATGCCCTTGTAACACCCCAGACCCACAACATCAGAATCTTTGGGGATGGTACCCAGGAATCCATAATAGTTAAAACTCTCCAGGTGATTTCAGTGTAGAGTCAAGATTGAGAACCACTGTTAAGGTATCTTCTTCAAGCTCCAGCAGCCATACTCACACAGAGGTTCCCATATTTTAGTGGGAACTTCTTGGAGGATTTAAGATTCAGATTTCTGGAGCGTATCCTCAGAGAGTTCATGTTTTGGGCTGGGCCCCGGAGCCTGAATTCTTAACAATTACCTCAGATAGTCTCACTGCAAGTCCTTAGTAGACCACATTTTGGGAAATGCTGCATTAGGAAAAGTATTGCATGGAAGTGGGATGGGAGCAGGAGGCCTCTGGCCCTTTAAGGACTGATTAAGAGGCTGCCTTTAAAGCTCTGGAGTGGAGCAGGATAGGGTTGCTTCTTTTCATCCTAGTGGATAAGGTAAGGGAGCAGGTCCTGGGATGGACCTCTCCTTTTAAGTGCTATCTTGTTCCTGTCCCTGGAGAGCAGGAGGGGCATGTTGCCTTGTCCCTCCTGCGTTTCTGTTTGTTTTGATGCAAAGAGGACAATTTAGAAGACCTCCTTTTGGTCAAGGAGATCCTCCTAGAGGAAGCAACATAGGACCTGCCTGCCTGCCTTTCATTTTTTCTTGCCCTATCCTTTGTGGTAGTGGAGCCTGGATGCTATTACCTGTGTGAAAGGAAAGGGTCAGAGTGGCATCCTTTGGGCTTGTGCTGGAAAGTGTTGCTGAACACCAAGCCTTTCAAGATGGTCCTCCTGAGCATCCTTAGAATCCTTCTTCTTTGGGGACTGGTGTTTTTTATGGAACACGTGGTCCAAATGACACAGGTAGGGCAGCCTTCTGTTGCCCTCCTGCCTGAGGCCCCTACCTTGCCCCTGATTCGGGAACTGCTAGAAGAAGCCCCTGGCAAGCAGCAGAGGAAGCCACGGGTCCTAGGGCCTCCCTTGCGGTATATGCTGGAGTTGTACCAGCATTCAGCTGATGAGAGTGGGCACCCTAGGGAGAACCGCACCATTGGGGCCACCATGGTGAGGCTGGTGAGGCCGTTGGGTAATGTAGCAAGACCTCTCAGAGGTGAGTTATCATACCATATTGTCCTAGAGGGGAGAAAAATGGGGAAGAAGAGTGTAGAGAAAAGGGGATCTGCGAGTTTACTGTCAGGCTTCATTGCCTGGAAGGTGGTTTTCTCAGGCTTGGTTTTCAAAAGATGGCAAACTTGGGAGAAGCTGGCTCCAAGCCTGCTTCCCTTCAGGGGCCCAATTTAAGAACAGATTGCCTTGGGGCCTACCTGAGGAAGCTCTCCCAGGCCCCAGGGCAACTGAGCAATGTGTCAGCTCCTACCTTTCAAAGAAAGTCTTAATGCTTGTTATATCTCTGAAAGCTATAATTGAGAAATAGTCATATACATTCCTGTGCAGGGTTGTTTGTGTTGTTTTATTCTTAGAAGGCAAAGGGTACAGGATGCTGAAGTGGGGAAATTTACAAGGCCTCAGAAAGGACAGAAACAGGCTCACATCTGAGAGTCTGTATACCTGGCTCCGTGAGCATCTGCTATCGTATTTAATCCTTAATGACAGCTACTCTCATTAGCTGTCCTGGAGCACTTAGCCTAATTTTTAAAAATAAGAGAAGTAAAACACAGAGAGAAGTTAAATAACTTGCAGAGGTCACAAGGACAGTGGGTGGCAGAGACAGGATTTGAGTTCAAGTCTGTCTGTCCGTAACTACTTGTGTTTGAATGTGGTACCCTGATATCCTTGTACACCAAACAGTTTTTCTATTCAGACTGTGGTTGCTACTTCGGGTTTTTGGTACCAAATGTATTTTGGAGTTTTCTTTGTTCCCATTATGGTTGCTTCTGCTTTAAACATCTGCATTAGACATTGTTCCAGGGCAGCAGTGGGCTCCTGCAGTGTGGGGCTCTCTGTGAAATGCAGAAAGCCATCATTCAGGGAAATCTTGGGAACCTGGTGAGGTCAATCTTAAGCCTTTGCTAGTCTCAGCGATTACAACAGACACCTTTGCTAGTCTCAGCGATTACAACAGACACGATTTATCCTCCTTCCCTCCAAGTAAAACAACTACCATTTCCCTAAACTAACCTTTAGTGTGAACTTACCATGCGCCAGGCATTGGGCAAAGTACTTTGCAAACATTATTTTCATTAATCCTCCTCACTATCATACAGGGTAGGTACTATGAGCATACCCATTTTATAGGTGAAGAAACTGAGGCTTAATGTAACACAGCTAGTAATTAACAGAGCTGGGTTTCTAACCCAGGGTTTCAGGCTCCATAGCCTGTGCTTTTAATTACCCTGTTGTGCTGACTGCTTAACAGATTTTAATTGAGCACCAAGCACTGTGTTTGGGTTGGGTATAAAGAGGCAAATAACCGCTTCCCTGACCTCCAGGAGCCCCCACTATGGTAGAATAGATAGATAAGTAATCACACAATGGTGGTGGAGTGTGGCAAATGCTTTGAAAAGGATAAGCAGTAGGGCTCCCGGGACTCCAAAGAAGAAATAGGTTGCTGCTTAGTGCAAGGAGAGGGAAGCAGTGAGACAGTTGGAAGGCCTCAATGAGGAGGTGGTATTTGAGCTGGACTTTTGCATAAGGAGTAAAGAGATAATGCATACAAGGAGGGGAATGCATTCTGATTAAGGAAAAAGAAGATAACTTGGTGTGGGTGGAGATTTACTCAACAAATATTTATTTGGCAAATGCTAAGTGCTAGACATTGTACTAGGTGGCGGGAATATGATCAAGATAGGCATGGTTCTCATGGGTGAGACAAGTAAGTAAACACGGATAGTTGTAAATTGTGGTAAATGCTATCAAAGAATGAAATAGGTGGTTTTGATAGAGAATAGCAAAGAGATCTTCCCTTTGCATGGGATCGTCAGGGAAGGCATCTTTGAAGAGGTGATATTTGAGCTGAGGTCTGTAAGATAAGAAGCTCTGCATGAGAAGGGGAGCGAGAAGGAGAAGTCTGATCTAGGCAGAGGGAACAACATGTGCAAAGACCTAAAGGGTGGAAAGAAGCTTGTCCGACTTGAAGAACAGAAGGAAGATCAGGATGGTTGGAACCTAGTGAGACTGTGGAGAGCAATGGGATATGAGACTCAGAGGTCATTTCAAGGGATCTGGGTTTCATTCCCAAGTGCAACTGGGAGCTGCACAAATCAATTCTGTACAGATGATATGAGGCTAGAAAGGAAGATGCCTAGAATTAGGCCAGTACCCTGGTCTGACTGTGGGACATACCGGCATCTAGGGACTCTGGAAAGGATCCAGAAATGGATGACAAGAGAGCTGGGCCTGATCTTTCCATCAGGAGATGACCCAGCTGAATCGAGCTTGCCTGGAGAGCTATTCCAGGTTCAATCACACAGGATGCGTGAGTCAGCCATTTCCCTGAAAAGTTCTGAGCAGACCCTTCTTGGCTCTGATCCTTAGCAACCCCACCCTGCTTCAGGAAATATGTGATGTCAGGGTCTGAAAGGAAAGGGCAGTTCCTCACCAGACAGCCTGTTAGAGGCTGGGTTTGGATTCCTTTTCAGGCAGGGTGGGGCAGATGTATGCGTGGGTCTCTTGGAAAGATTATTGTAGGATGGGAGTATGCAGTAATTTGAGAAAGCAAATACAAGCCTGGCTTGGGCCTTGTCTGAATGATATCTAAGTGCCCCAAACTTGAGGGTGTATTAAGCATGAGTTGGAACATGAACTTAAAAAAAAATCCTGATGTGTGATTTCACTCATATGTGGAATATAAAAAACAAAACAAATGAACAACAAAAAATAAAAACAAACTCAGGTAGAGAGATTAGATTAGTGGTTACCACCAGGGAAAGGGAGTGGGGGGTGAGTGGGTGAAATAGGTGAAGGGAGTCAACTGTGTGGTAACAGATGATGGTAACTAGGCTTGTGATTGTGATAACACTGTAGTGTACACAGATGTTGAATTATGATGCTTTACACCTGAAACTTAGATACATAATATTAAAAAAATCCTGATGCATCAAAACATTAAAGAGTTTCTATATTGAGCGTCCCAGGCCTACTGAAGAATTCCAGGCTCCTGGATTCAGTGGAGAAGGAAGGTTAGGTGAATAATATGTAAATTAACATGGGAATGTTTACTGATGTGTGAAGATGACAGGCTTTTTCTTGCTGTGCGTGGATTTTGTAATTGTTGCTCTTGACATTTGCCAGGAGAGGGCGCAGAAGGTCAGAGCACTGCAGGCCCAGCTTTCCAACACTTTGGCCACTGGGTGTCAGCATCACAGTTTAGATTAAAACTCTTAATCACTAAGGCATATAGCTTCTAAGTAGACTTCTTAGCTAACGAAATATTTACATGAACAGGGCCTTGTTGAAAATGGTATTTACAATGAGTGGGGTAAATGAAGAATCATTTCCAGTAAGGAATGGAAAAGGGAGAGACTGAGGGTTAAGGGGAAATGGCCCAAGAAGGGAATAGCTGCTCAAGAAGAAATTCAAATAGAAGGCAGAAATGGTAAATACCTGCCCCCACTAGGAGTAGATAGACAAAATTATTTTGTGCCATCTCAGCCCCGGATTTGAAGTGATGGCAGACCATAGCCCCCAGTATTGGACTGTCACCCTAAAGCTGCATCTGTATAGTGATATAGCATGAGGATTTGTTATTCATGTATGTCTCAATAACCCTCCTTATTGGTCACCTTTAATAGTCAGCTAATAATACATACAATATATATACACAATTCTGCATTTGAGGTGTTTTTCTCAGCCTGGTGCTGTGAGTGATCTAAAAGTTAGACACAATTTGTCTTAAGGGAAAAATACTCGGGCTCAAATCTTTATTCTAACACACTGGCTGTGCGTCCTCTGGCATAGCTTCTCTGAGCTTCAATTTCCTTGTCTACAAAATGGGGAAAATAACTATCTCATAAGGCTCTTGCAGATTCAAGAGTTAACGTATGTAAAGCATCTAATACATTAGTAAGTGCTCAATAGATGATAGCTATTATTATGATCTTGAATTCATTTTAGGGCTGCTTGTCAGTTTGCATTGAGCAGGTTTTTGAGCGAGACTCAGGCTAGGAGGTAAGAAGCTAATGCTCTGCTCTTGTTCCCTCTTACTGATGCAGGCCCCTGGCACAAACAGACCCTGGACTTTCCTCTGAGACCAAACTGGGTAGCATACCAACTAGTCAGAGCCACTGTGGTTTACCGCCATCAACTTCACCTAGCTCACTCCCACCTCTCCTGCCATGTGGAGCCCTGGGTCCAGAAAAGCCCAACCGATCACTTTCCTTCTTCAGGAAGTGGCTCCTCAAAGCCTTCCCTACTGCCCGAAGCTTGGACAGAGATGGATATCACGCAACATGTTGGGCAAAATCTCTGGAATCACAAGGGGCACAGGGTTCTACGACTCCGCTTCCTGTGTCAGCGGCCAAGAGGTAGTGAGGTTCTTGAGTTCCGGTGGCATGGCACTTCATCCTTGGACACTGCTTTCTTGTTACTCTATTTCAATGACACTCAGAGTGTTCAGAAGGCCAAACTTCTCCCAAGAGGCCTGGAAGAGTTTACGGAAATAGATCCTTCTCTTCTCTTGCGGAGGGCTCGTCAAGCAGGCAGTATCGCATCTGAGGTTCCTGGCCCCTCCAGGGAGCGTGATGGGCCTGAAAGTAACCAGTGTTCCCTCCACCCTTTCCAAGTCAGCTTCCAGCAGCTGGGCTGGGATCACTGGATCATTGCTCCCCATCTCTATACTCCAAACTATTGTAAGGGAATCTGCCCTCGGGTACTACACTATGGTCTCAATTCTCCCAATCATGCCATCATCCAGAACCTTGTCAATGAGCTGGTGGACCAGAGCGTCCCTCAGCCCTCCTGTGTCCCTTATAAGTATGTTCCCATTAGCATTCTTCTGATTGAAGCAAATGGGAGTATCCTGTACAAGGAATATGAGGATATGATTGCCCAGTCCTGCACGTGCAGGTGATAGCAAAAGTACAGCTAGCTCAGGTTTGCCTGAGAAATTAGAAAAGGGTTTAAAATAAACTAATATTAATGTTAAAGCTGCAAGTGATGCTCTACCCAATCTATAGGTTCTATTCCTTGCCTTCAGTGTTGTTACTTAAGTCTCTTCCCCTACTTTACTTTATAAAAATAGTTCTGATATCAAACATCAGTATGTTTTGACCATTAGTCAGAGCCCTTAATGTTTAAGATCTTCCTTTGGAGAGGCCCTCTCTATTTTCTTGTCTTTTCTTTATTGTGACTTTGTCAAACGTCACCAGTCCATGATTGTAGAACTTTAGGAATTGTACCGCCAAGTCCTGGGAAACGTAGAATCGTCCTAGAGTCCATCTTCTGAGGATCTAGAAGATTTGGGGTGAAGAAAGCAACTTGAGATTTTATACTCCTCTTCCTTGCCTTCTGAATCCTAGAAACTAGTACCATATCGGAAAGACTGCCTGCTTCTGTATTTGATTTCCCTCTAAATCTAAAACCGTTTCTCAGATGGACTAGAAAACTTTTAGGCAATAATCTCCATAAAAATCTTTTGAGGGCAACAGAAGGAAGGGAATCTTTTTCTAAGCCATCAGGGCTTTTCCTCTCAGGCTCTGAACCTGGGGGAAATACCTGGGTTTCCTTTACACCCTAGGGTGAGGAGAGCAGTCTTTAATAAGGCCAGTAGGGAAATGTGTATGGAGCTGAGATGACAATCACTTCAAAATCGCCTGTGTCTATAGTGAAGAGATAAAGAGCTGTCATTGCTGATTAGGATTATGTATGGGGGAGTCGTTTTAAACTTTCTATGGAACAATAGATTTCACAGGGTATTTTCTCATTTTAGGTAACCCTTAAACCCCTGATAATGATCCCACAAAGAAAGCTCCCTGGTGGCTAGGAGGCTGGGACTTGGCCTGGTTAGAAGTGGAGGGGGTAGAAGGCTGCAGTTAGGAAGCTTAAAAGGGCTGTGGGGGAAGGGTGAAATGTGATGAGGCCTGGGGCCGACTTCATTCTGAGCTTGCCTGTTCGTGTGTTCAGCTGGGCTCCGGGCATGGGTCTCTGGGGGAGACGGGCTTGCTGTATTGGGAGCCATGGAACTCTGCCTTGAACTAAATGATGCTTGCAGTGTGACTCTTTCCTACTCCTGTGCTGTATTGAAATGATGGGGACTGGGCTGTGTTGCAAATAAATCATTTGTTGTTGTTAAAGAAAATCTTGAATGTTTTGGGGATTCGGAGAGAGTGGGTGGAAGGGATTTATTTCATTTGTTCCCTTTAGCTATGGCCAGGAACTCAACCCTAATCCCCCAGGGTGAGGCTGGAGGCTCCAATGAAGTTCTCTCTTAAGGCAGCACTGCTAGCAATCAGCCCTCACCAAAGGGCCCCTCTGAGGAAGCCCAGTAAGGCATTTCCCCTGCCCAACTGTTCCTTGACTTGTCTTATGGTAATTATCAGTGGAATGGTACTGATTTAGGGTGGCTTCATATATTTGCCAAATGTAAATCCCTATCTCTTTATCCCCTATCCATTGTAGATTAACTCATTTTTACCACCCCCTTAAATTGGTTCCAGCTAAGCTAAACATCTTACATGTCTATAAATATACAAATTTTATTCTACTGCCTGAGGAGCTATTCCTTAGCATCCTTTTGTCCATCTATCTTCTTTACTGTATCTTTAGGAATGGGCTCAGGCATTTCTCTTCATCTCAACGCCCCAATAATACCCCAGACTCAGGTAGGATCTCCCTCTCTGTGCTCACAGCATTATTTGTTTTCCTTTAACACACTCTAGTGTAACTGTCTTTGTTGCCAAAAGATGGAGCTCATTTTGAGAGTTTCAACTGTGTTTTATCCATTTCCATATTATTGGAGCCTGGCACATAGTAGGTCCTTGATGGATACAAACATAGGACAGTCACACTATTTTTGTGAGGGACGCATCCTTCCTAACATGGACTATTTCAATGTTCACATCTCATTTTCCATTGGAATAAATGCAATACAAGATATACTTTGTATATAAAGTAAGATGAATTCTTGTGCCCCATTATTTCAAAATCGTGATTCAGGTTACAATAGAATGTGACAGCTGTGTTCTTGAGTAAGGCAGTTCATGGAATTGTTATATATGTTGGGAGTTAAAATGGGAATGTAAATATGGGCTTCCAGGCCAGTCATTTCCCCAGCCTAGCTGGGGTAGGCACGAATACCTAACAGGCCTGAAAACAGACCTTGGTCACCAGACCAGATTCTGAATTCAGCATCTCAGTGTTCTTTGGAATTTTCAGGAAATCATGGTCTCCTACCCTTGAGTCCTGAATATGTCTGAAACTTAATCTGTTTATGGAGGGCTCAGGGTTAATTGGTCCCCTTATCCATTAAGCCCTGACTTGTCAGAATACCCAAAGAAAACACTGGCAGGACAGAATCAGTTGTGGCTGATGTTACGGATTCTTTTCTTTTGAAACATTTCTTTCAGCTCAGCACTTTTTCTCAAGTCCAAAGTGAGAGATCTGTACCTCAAATCTTTCTCTGGGAGGATGGAGGCATGCTTGCTAGTGAAGGAGTGTATGTGTATGGGATTCTTCCCAGGTGGGTGGGGAGAAATAGTTACTTGGTCCAGAAAGGGAAAGCACAGAGCAGAGTCCACCTTGTCCCAGCTCCCCCAGTGAAGAGGCCAGAACTCCATTCAATGTGTCAGTGCAAAAGGATCAGGTGATTAAGCTTTCTTCTGACCCTGGAGCTCTGTTACATTTACCTAGGTAGTATATTTTTTCCAATTCTGGGCAAAGTTAGGAAGCAGGTGAAATTTATCTTCAGTTTCACCAAATATTTGGGTGCCTAATTTTGCAAGTTTTCAAACATCAGTTAATGCTCCCAACAGCACTATAAAGCAGGAGCTATTAGCCCCACTTAAAAAAAGAATGGTTTATTGAGATATAATTTGTATACTATAGAAGCCACCGTTTTTAAGTGTTCAATTCAGTGGTTTTTAGTATATTCAGATTTGTGCAAAAAACACTACAACTGATTTCACCGTAAAGAGAAACCCCATGCCCATTAGCAGCAGTTAATCTCCATTTCACTGACCCCAGCCCCTGGCAACAATTAATCCATTTTCTTTTTCTGTAGATTATGAATATTCATACAAGTCAAATTATGCAATATTTAGCTTTTTGTGACTGTCTTCAAATAAGGATTATGCTTTCAAGGTTCATCTGTGTTGTTCATTCCTTTTTTTTTTTCCTGTATAAAGTTCCATTGTAGTATATACCACATTTTATTTATCCATTCATCAATTGATGGGCACTTGAGTTGTTTCTACTCCAGCTATTATGAATAATGCTGACAAGAATGTTCATGTGGAAGTTTTTGTATGGACATATATTTTCAATCCTCTGGCATATATACTTAGGAGTGTTAAGTCTGAATCATGGTATGTCCATGTTTAACATTTTGAGGGACTGTTAAACTGTTTTCCAAAGTGGCTGTACCATCTTACAATCCAGAAATGTCTGAGGGTTTCAATTTCTCTACATCCTCACCAACACTTCTTTTGTCTGCCTTTTTTATTTTAGCCATACTAGTGGAGGTAAAGTGGTATTTTGCTGTGGTTTTGATTGAATTTCCCTAATGACTAATGATGTTGAGCATCTTTTCATGTGCTTATTTGCAACTTGCATATCTTCTTAAGATAAATGTCCATTCAAGTCATTTGCCCAATTTTTAATTGGGTTTTCTCATATTGTTGAGTTGTAAAAGTTCTTTATATGTTCTGGATGTTAGTCTCTTATCAGATGTATGATTTGCAAATATTTTCTCTGATTCTGTGGATTGTCTTTTAATTTTCTTGATGGTGTCCTCTGAAACACAGAAGTTTTTAATTTGGAAGAAATCCAATTTATCTGTTTTTATCTTTTGTTCTTACGCTTGTGGTGTCATCTAAAAAATCATTGAATAATTTAAGATCATGAGACTTTACACCTATGTCTTCTTCTGAGTGTTTTATAGTTTTTGCTGTAACGTTTAAGTGTTTAATCCATTGTAGTTAATTTTTGCATATTATGTGAGGTAAAGGTCTAACTTCATTAATTTGCATGTTGATGTCCAATAGTCAGAGCACCATTTGTTGAAAAGACTAATTTTTTCCCCATCGAATTATCTTGGCACTCTTGATGAAAATTGACCATCAGAGTTTATTTCTAGACTCTCAGTTTTGTTTCATTGATCCATATGTCTGTTATGCCAAGACAGCACTGTCTTGGTAACTGTAGCTTTGTGTAAGTTTTGAAATTGGGAAATGTGATTCCTCCAAATGTTTCCTTCTTTCCCAAGATTGTTTAGGCTATTCTGGGTCACTTGTATTTCCATATGAATTTTAGAATCAGCTTTTCAATTTCTAAAAAAATACCAGCTGAGTTTCTTTGATTACGGACTGAAATGAATCTATATATAAGTTTGGGGAGTATTGCCATCTTAATATTATTACCTCCTGATCTGTAAAAATGAGATGTCTTTCCATTTATTTAGGACATCTTTAATTTTTTCAACAGTTTTGTCATTTTTCAGTATATGTCTTACACTTTAAATCCATTCCTTAGTTTTCAAGTTCTTTTTGATGTTATTATTAAAGGATTTTTTCTAAATTTTTCAGGCCATTAATTGCTAGTATATAGAAATACAATTTATTTTTGTATACTGAACTAGTAGTACTCTGCAACCTTACTAAACTCATTTATTAGCTGTAATAGTTTGTATGGATTTCTTAGAATTTTCTATATACAAGATCATGTCATCTGTGAATATATATAGTTTTAACTTCTTTCAATCTGGATTTCTTCTTTATTTCTTGTCTAATTACCCTGTCTAGAACCTCCAATACGATGTTGAATAGAAGTAGTGAGAACAGACATTCTTTTTCCTGATCTTAGAGGGAAAACATTCAGTCTTTTACCAATAAATTTGTTAACTGTGGTTTTTCATAGTTCCCCAACTTCAATACTTACTTTAAAGCTATACTGATCAACACGGTGTGCTATTCGTGAAAGAATAAACAAATAGATTAATGGAATAGAATAGAGAACCCCAAAACAGACCCACACAAATATAGTCAACTAATGTTTGACAAAGCTGCAAAGGCAATTAAATGGATAACAAATAATCTTTTCAACAAATGGTGCTAGAATAACTGGACAACCGCATGCAAAACAATGAATCTGTACCAAGACATTATACCTGTTACAAAATTTAATTAGAAATGGAACATAGACGTAAATGTCAAACACAAACTATAAAACTTCTAGAAGATAACATAGGTAAACTTTGCTTTGGTGATGACTTTTATTTCTTTCTTAATTTTACTTTTTGCTCTTTTAGGGCTTTTTATCATTTTATTTCATCTTGGCTTGAACAAGTATCATCTCACTTTACATTTGTGGAAACGAAGGTTTCTGGAGACTTGCCCAAAGTCATAAAGCATAGCAAATGAGTGGGTAGTTGGATCCTAACCTGAATCTGTCTGATGCCCCGATGATAACTTTTTAGATGTAACAGCAAAAGTATAGTCTAAGAAGGAAAAAGCTGATAAGTTGGATTTCATTAAAATTAAAAATTCTGCTCTGCAAAAGGCACCGTTGAGAATGTAAAGATAAGCCACAGACTAGAAGGAAATATTTTCAAAACACATATTAGATAAAGGACTTGTATTCAAAACATGCAAAGAACTCTTAAAATTCAACAGTAAGAAAACAAACAACCAAATTATAAAATGGGCCAAATATATGAATAGAAACCTCATCAAAGAAGGCATATATATGGCAAATAAGCATATGAAGACACGTTCCACATCATATGTCATTAAAACAACAAGATGCCACTGCACAATTATTAGAATGATTAAAACCCAAAACGCTGACAGCACCAGTTGCTGGTAGGAATGCAAAATGGAACAGATGCTTTGGAAGACAGTCTGACAGTTCTAAACATAGTCTCACCATACAATCCAGCAACTACACTCCTTGTTATTAAAATGAGTTGAAAAGTTATGTCCACACAGAAACCTGCACGTGAATGTTTACAGCAGCTTTATTCATAATTACCAAAACTTGGAAGCCACCAAGATGTCTTTTAATAGGTAAATGGGATAAACAAATTAGTACATGTATACAATGTAATATTATTCAGCAATAAAAATAAATGAGCTATGATGCATATTGCTAAGTAAAGCCAGTCTGAAAAGGCTACATATTGTATGATTCCATGAATATGACATTCAGGAAAAGGCAAAACTATAGAGACAGTAAGAAAGATCAGTGATTGCCACTGGTTCAGAAGTAGGGAAATGGGGGATGAATACATGGAGGATAGGGGGTTTTTAGGACAGTGAAATGCTTCTGTATGACACTGTAATGGTAGATACATGGCATACGTATTTGTCAAAATACCTATGCAATATACAACTGAAAGAGTGAACTTCCTGTAAACTATGGATTTTAGTTAATAATAATGTGCCAATATTGGTTCCTCAGCTGTAACAAGTGTACCACAACAATAAAAGCTATTAATAATAGGGGAAAACTGTGGCAGGGGGAGAGGAAGGAAGGGTAGTATATGGAACCTCTCTGTACTTTCTTCTGTTTTTCTCTAAAACCAAAAATGCTCTTTAAAAAAGTCTATTAAAACAAAAAAAGGCTTTTTTGTGTGTAAGTGAGCTCTAAGCCAGGGCAAATAATGATGAGTCATGTGAGTGGGTGTTTCCAAGAACTGCCAGACAGGTCAAATTGTGACAATTCTCTGGGAATGGGGCTTTTTGGGGACCTCAAACCCAGTCCGCCCCCTCCAGTGGCTTCTAGGCTACAGATTTTCACAACTACTGGTTGTTGTCAGGCTGTTATTTTTCAAGGCTACTATGGAGGTGACGAGATGGGGATTAGAATAGAACAAGTTAAAATGCCATACAGCTCAGTATTCTCATGGAGGTTCAGTCATATTCCTTGAATAATTGCTTTTTGGATTGTTGCAAGCCTTTGGTTAAATCCAGAATTCTGAAAAAGTTGATTTTTTAGGGGCGTGGGGGTGAAGTGCCACGGGATCTTAGTTCCCTGACCAGGGATGGAACCCGTGCGCCCTTGGCAGTGAAAGCACGGGGTCCTAACCACTGGACCACCTGGGAATTACCCAAAAGTTGATTTTTATATATATATATTTTTGCCTATGTTTACTGATTTTATTGAGTGGATTTCTGGAGCTCCTTGCTGCACCATTGCTGAAGTGGTCTTCTATTAGCCCCATTTCACTGTGACTTTCGCCAGAGGTCTATAGCTCCATGTCTTCTCTACTCACTCATTTGTTCAACAGATACGAAATTCTCCAGATAATAGGCTATTTCACTTTTTTTAAACATCTTTATTGGAGTATAATTGCTTTACAATGGTGTGTTAGTTTCTGCTTTATAACAAAGTGAATCAGCTTTACATACACATATATCCCCATATCTCCTCCCGCTTGGGTCTCCCTCCGACCCTCCCTATCCCACCCCTCTAGGTGGTGACAAAGCACCGAGCTGATCTCCCTGTGCTATGCGGCTGCTTCCCACCTGCTATTTATTTTACATTTGGGAGTGCAAATAAGTCCATGCTACTCTCTCACTTCGTCCTAGCTTACCCTTCCCCACTCTGTGTCCTCAAGTCCATTCTCTACATCGGCATCTTTATTCCTGTCCTGCCACTAGGTTCTTCAGAAAATTTTTTTTTATATTCCATATATGTGTGTTAGCAAACGGTATTGTTTTTCCCTTTCAGACTTACCTCACTCTGTATGACAGAATCTAGGTCCATCCACCTCACTACAAATAAATCAATTTCATTTCTTTTTATGGCTGATCAATATTCCATTGTATATATGTGCCACATCTTCTTTATCCATTTATCTGTTGATGGACACTTAGGTTGCTTCCATGTCCTGACTGTTGTAAATAGAGCTGCAATGAAGACTGTGGTACATGACTGTTTCTGAATTATGGTTTTCTCAGGGTATATGCCCAATGGTGGGGTTGCTGGGTAGATTGGTAGTTCTATTTTTAGTTTTTTAAGGAACCTCCATACTGTTCTCCATAGTGGCTGTATCAATTTACATTCCCACCAACAGTGCAAGAGGGTTCCCATTTCTCCACACCCGCTCCAGGATTTATTGTTTCTAGATTTTTTGATGATGGCCATTCTGACTGGTGGGAGGTGATACCTCATTGTAGTTTGATTTGCATTTCTCTAATGATTAGTGATGTTGAGCATTCTTTCATGTGTTTATTGGCAATCTGCATGTCTTCTTTGGAGAAATGTCTATTTAGGTCTTCTGCCCATTTTTGGATGGGTTGTTTGTTATTTTGATATTGAGCTGCCTGAGCTGCTTGTAAATTTTGGAGATTAATCCTTTGTCTGTTGCTTCATTTGCAAATAATTTCTCCCATTCTGAGGGTTGTCTTTTCGTCTTGTTTATGGTTTCCTTTGCTGTGCAAAAGCTTTTAAGTTTCATTAGGTCCCATTTGTTTATTTTTGTTTTTATTTCCATTTCTCTTGGAGGTGGGTCAAAAAGGATCTTGCTGTGATTTATGTCATAGAGTGTTTCTTCCTATGTTTTCCTCTAAGAGTTTTATAGTGTCCAGTCTTACATTTAGGTCTCTAATCCATTTTGAGTTTATTTTTGTGTATGGTGTTAGGGAGTGTTCTAATTTCATTCTTTGCATGTAGCTGTCCAGTTTTCCCAGCACCACTTATTGAAGAGACTGTGTTTTCTCCATTGTATAGCCTTGCCTCCTTTTTCATAGATTAGTTGACCATAGGTGTGTGGGTTTATGTCTGGGCTTTCTATCCTGTTCCATTGATCTATATTTCTGTTTTTGTGCCAGTACCATATTGTCTTGATTACTGTAGCTTTGTAGTATAGTCCAAAGCCAGGGAGTCTGATTACTCCATCTCCATTTTTCTTTCTCAAGATTGCTTTGGCTATTCAGGGTCTTTTTTCTCTCCATACAAATTTTAAGATTTTTTTGTTCTAGTTCTGTAAAAAATGCCATTGGTAATTTGATAGGGATTGCACTGAATCTGTAGATTGCTTTGCATAGTATAGTCATTTTCACAATGATGATTCTTCCAATCCAACAACATGGTATAGCTCTCCATCTGTTTGTATCATATTTAATATCTTTCATCAGTTTCTTATAGTTTTCTGCATGCAGGTTTTTTGTCTCCTTACGTAGGTTTATCCCTAGGTATTTTATTCTTTTTGTTGCAGTAGTAAATGGGAGTGTTTCCTTAATTTCTCTTTCAGATTTTTCATCATTAGTGTATAGGAATGCAAGAGATTTCTGTGCATTAATTTTGTATCCTGCTATTGTACCAAATTCATTGATTAGGTCTAGAAGTTTTCTGGTAGAGTCTTTAGGATTCTCTATATATAGTCTCATGCCATTTGCAAACAGTGACAGCTTTACTTCTTCTTTTCTGAGTTGGGTTTTATTTCTTTTTCTTCTCTGATTGCTGTGACAAAAACTTCCAAAACTATGTTGAATAATAGTGGTGAGAGTGGCCAACCTTGTCTTGTTCCTGATTTTAGTGGAAATGGTTTCAGTTTTTCACCATTGAGGACGATGTTGGCTGTGGGTTTTTCATATATGGCCTTTATTATGTTGAGGTAAGTTCCCTCTATGCCTACTTTCTGGAGGGTTCTTATCATAAATGCTGTTGAATTTTGTTGAAAGCTTTCTCTGCATCTATTGAGATGATCATATGGTTTTTATTCTTCAGTTTGTTAATATGCTGTACCATATGATTGATTTGCATATATTGAAGAATCCTTGCATTCCTGGGATAAACCCCACTTGATCGTGGTGAGTGATCCTTTTAATATGCTGTTGGATTCTGTTTGCTAGTATTTTGTTGAGGATTTTTGCATCTATGTTTATCAGTGATATTGGCCTGTAGTTTTCTTTCTTTGTGACATCTTCGGTTTTGGTATCAGGGTTATGGTGGCCTCATAGAATGAGTTTGTGAGTGTTCCTCCCTCTGCTATATTTTGGAAGAGTTTGAGATGGATAGGTGTTAACTTTTCTCTAAATGTTTGAAAGAATTCACCTGTGAAGCCATCTGGTCCTGGGCTTTTGTTTTTTGGAAGATTTTTTTTTTAAGAAGATGTTGGGGGTAGGAGTTTATTTATTTATTTTTGCTGTGTTGGGTCTTCGTTTCTGTGTGAGGGCTTTCTCTAGTTGTGGCAAGCGGGGGCCACTCTTCATCGTGGTGCATGGGCCTCTCACTATCGCGGCCTCTCTTGTTGCGGAGCACAGGCTCCAGATGCACAGGCTCAGTAGTTGTGATTCACGGGCCTAGTTGTTCCACGGCATGTGGGATCTTCCCAGACCAGGGCTCGAACCCGTGTCCCCTGCATTAGCAGGCAGATTCTCAACCACTGCACCACAGGGAAGCCCAGTTGGAAGATTTTTAATCACAGTCTCAAATTTCAGTGCTTGTGATTGATCTGTTTATATTTTCTGTTTCTTCCTGGTTCAGTCTCAGAAGGTTGTGCTTTTCAAAAATTTGTCCATTTTTTCCAGGTTGTCCATTTTATTGGCATATAGTTGCTTGTAGTAATTTCTCATCCCTTTGTGTATCTGCAAGGTCAGTTGTTACTTCTCCTTTTTCATTTCTAATTCTATTGATTTGAGTCTTCACCCTTTTTTCTTGATGAGTCTGGCTAATGATTTATCAATTTTGTTTATCTTCTCAAAGAACTAGCTTTTAGTTTTTGATGTCTGCTATTGTTTCCTTCATTTCTTTTTCATTTATTTCTGATCTGATATTTATGATTTCTTTCCTTCTGCTAAATTTGTGGGGGTTTTTGTTCTTCTTTCTCTAATTACTTTAGGTGTAAGGTTAGGTTGTTTATTTGAGGTGTTTCTTGTCTCTTGAGGTAAGATTGTGTTACTATAAACTTCCCTCTTAGAACTGATTTTGCTGCATCCCATAGATTTTGGGTCGTCGTATGCTCATTGTCATTTTTTTCTAGGTATTTTTTTATTTTCTCTTTGATTTCTTGAGTCATCTCCTGGTTATTTAGTAGCATATTGTTTAGCCTCCATGTGTTTGTATTTTTTACAGTTTTTTTCCTGTAATTGATGTCTAGTATCATAGCGTTGTGGTCTGCAAAGATACTTGATATGGTTTCAATTTTCTTAAATTTACCAAGGCTTTATTTATGACCCAAGATATGATCTATCCTGGAGAATGTCCCATGAGCATTTGAGAAGAAATTGTATTCTGTTGTTTTTGGATGAAATGTCCTATAAATATCAATTAAGTCCATCTTGTTAAATGTATCATTTAAAGCTTGTGTTGCCTTATTTATTTTCATTTTGGATGATCTGTCCACTGGTGAAAGTGGGGTGTTAAAGTCCCCTACTATTATTTTGTTACTGTCAATTTCCCCTTTTATGGCCGTTAGCATTTGCCTTATGTATTGAGGTGCTCCTATGTTGGGTGCCTAAATATTTACAATTGTTATACCTTTTTCTTGGATTGATCCTCTGATCATTATGTAGTGTCCTTCTTTGTTTCTTATAATAGTGTTTATTTTAAAGTCTATTTTGTCTGATATGAGAATTGCTACTCCAGCTTTCTTTTGATTTCCATTTACATGGAATATCTTTTTCCATCCCCTCACTTTCAGTCTGTATGTGTCCCTAGGTCTGAAGTGCGTCTCCTGTAGACAGCATATATATGGGTCTTGTTTTTGTTTCCATTCAGCCAGTCTATGTCTTTTGGTGGGAGCATTTAATCCATTTACATTTAAGGTAATTATCAATATGTATGTTCCTATCACCATTTTCTTAATTGTTTTGTGTTTGTTATTGTAGGTCTTTTCCTTCTCTTGTGTTTCCTACCTAGAGAAGTTCCTTTACAACACATGCTTTAGCATTTGTTGTAAAGCTGGTTTGGTGGTGCTGAATTCTCTTAGCTTTTGCTTGTCTGTGAAGTTTTTAATTTCTCCATTGAATCTGAATGAGATCCTTGCTGGGTAGAGTAATCTTGGTTGTAGGTTTTTCCCTTTCATCATTTTAAATATGCCTTGCCACTCCCTCTGGCTTTCAGAGTTTCTGCTGAAAGATCAGCTGTTAACCTTATGGGGATTCTCTTGTATTTTATTTGTTGCTTTTCTCTTGCTGGTTTTAATATTTTTTCTTTGTATTTAATTTTTGATAGTTTGATTAATATGTGTCTTGGCATGTTTCTCCTTGGATTTATCTTGTATGGGACTCTCTGTGCTTCCTGGACTTGTTTAACTATTTCCTTTCCCATATTAGGGAAGTTTTAAATGATAATCTCTTCAAATATATTCTAAGTCCCTTTTTTTTTCTCTTCTTCTTTAGGATCCCTATAATTCAGCTATTTCTAATCATCCTCTAAGTTTTAAATAGACTTAGAAACCAGAGTGTTTATATACTTTTATGCTTTTCTACATACCTATACATATACCCCATCTTCTACATATATAAATTTATTTATAGGTGGATATAAATTTATATATGTCCATCTATCTATTCATCCATTCATCTATTCATTTATCCATCCTTCTGTCCCATATGCAATCTCATTTGCAACTAGAGTTCATTGCTAGAATTCGTTTGCAAGTAGAGTTAACGTGGAGGAAGATGGTGTCCCTACACACGGGAATCAATTGCTTTTATCACTTTCTCATCTTTGTGATTTTGAGTGCTTTTATGTTCAGCAAGCAGAAAATTGACCTTAAACTTTGTGCTTTTATCTGACCCTGGGAGTACCACAGAAAAATATCAGAGAAAGAAGATGGGAGGTGTTTGGGTCAGAGAGGCAGGGATTTTCATACTCAGAAATGTATCAAATACTTGAACAATGTCTGTTAGGTAGGAGGAGCAATCTCAAGAGTGGGTGTGGGATGATGGGCTACGGAGCATAAGGAAGCTTAGTGTAACTTTACTACTTCTCACTGAAATAACAGAAACTCAGCTGAAATCTGCCAGGATTCTTTTCTGACACTATGTGCATATTATATCTTACTGGAATCATGACATGTTTTGCTGCTACTACTGCTGCTGACACCTCAGCTGGTAAGTCTGATAGAACTTCACAATGCTAAGCCTTGGGAGGTGTGTGAGATGGGCACACATTGAGCACTAGATTGAATCTACTTTCTCCTTTTTCCTTTTTTTCAGACCCTTACTCAAACCCAACTGAAGATAATGTTTTTGAAGCTGTAAGCGAGGCTGTGGCAAAAACCATTAGATGGCATGGGTCTACCAATCATCTCCAGGTGGCTAGGATGACTACATTCTATAGAATCCTTCATGGCAAATATGTTGGGACTGCTTGTGCTAGACCATAGAATGTGAAACCAAATACTACAAGTGGGAGCTAAGTGTCCATCAACAGATGAATGGATAAAAATGATGTGGTACATATACACAATGGAATATTACTCGGCCATTAAAAAGAACGAAATAATGCCATTTGCAGCAACATGGATGGACCTAGAGATTATCATACGAAGAGAAGTAAGTCAGAAAGAGAAAGACAACTACCATATGTTCTCACTTATATGTGGAATCTAAAAACAAAACCAACCAACCAACAACAAAACTTAAGCTCATAGATACAGAGAACAGATTGGTGGTTGTCGGGTGGCAGGGGGAGATGGACAGAACAAGTGAACGGGGGGTCAAAAGCATAGTGACTATTGTTAAAAATACTGTATTGCATATTTGAAAGTTGCTAAGAGTAGGTCTTAAAAGCCCTCATCATAAAAAAGAAAAAAAACTAACTATGTATGCTGACAAATGTTAACTAGACTTATTATGGTCAGCATTTTGCAATGTACACAAATATTGAATTGTGTTGTACACCTGCAACTAATAGAATGCTATATGTCAATTATACTTCAATAAAAAAAATAAAAGTAAATTTTAAAATTGTGAAAAACTCAACCAATTGTAAATATTAATCACATCTACAAAAACAGTGTTTAGTGTTTGACAAACAACTGGGCACCATAGTATAGCCAAATTAACACATAAAACTAACAATTATGGGGTGTTTGGGGGGAGTTGACATCTTTGGGACAGCGTGGGCTTGATCCCCAAAGACAAAATCTGCTACCGCCTCACCAAATTGCTTATCAGGATTGGAACCTCCAGACTCTGTGACTCAGCCAGATTTAGAATACAGTGCCTATTATATTGGACCATGCTCTCTCTGTCCCTGGAAGGGAAATTACTGAGGTTAGAAGCGAGGAGAGAGATCAGAGTCCTGCCTACAAATGACCTAAAAAATAAGAGTTTTCCTACCTTTGTCATATATCTGTCATCTAACAGATGACATTCCTCATCTATAGAATGTAGATAACAATTGTGTTTACCTCTTAGGGGTTTTGGGAGGATGAAATCGAATAAAAGTGCTTAAACCTATACCTTGCACATCAATAATCATTATATAAATGTTAACTGTATATCAGCTGGTTTTGTTGTTATTGTTGTTGCTATTATTAGTAGTAGTACTATTATTACTATTATTATTATTAGCAGCAGCAGCATCCTAGGTAGAGACCTCTGCAATAGTATGAAGTCAGCAAATTTGTATTCAAGACCTCCTTTGATATTGGTCTATTCTTGAGATCCAGTGACAGCAGGAAGCTTGGAGGGCTTTAGCCCCTCTCCTCCACATCAGCATTAGTTACCCCCAATAGATATATGAGTAAAAACAGTATGATGCCACATTAAAACAGAAAAAGCAAGCCGCCTAGCCTGTGCCCACCACTTTTGTTCTTTTCACCCCATTATCAACCTCTTACAGAGAAATTATGGAGACTCTAAAGCTGGTCACACAATAGCTCTACATAAATACCCACATAAACTGGCCCTCTCTTCTCTTTCCCTCTCCTAATCAAATCCTAAGAATTAAGTAACACCATCCTCGGGAAACTGAAACACAAAGAGTTAAAGGGACTTTCCCAAAGCCACACAGTTACTAACTGGTATAGCAGGGATTCAAACCCAGATATGAGGGACTTAAGCCTGGGTTTTGTCCACTCTGCCACACTAATGCATCCCAAGATACCTGTGGCTTCAAATGGCTTAACTCCTAGCTTAAACAGAGTTTGTATTTCAAACCAGGAGTCATGTAGATGCAAAAAGCATGAATCTAAAAGAAGGAATTTTTAAAGTTAAATTGTAATTTCTTTAGGCTATGGAAGGGATCATGATGAAGATAGATTTTTTACATGGACAAAAAAGGATGCCTTCCAGAATTAAACAGTTATCTTTCTCCTTGTTATAAATAATTTTAGCATATGTTCTTGGTAATGTCATACAGGAATTAATTCATACAGTTGGAATGTTTAGGCAGTGTGGCAAGATAGTGGGGGAGGGATTTGGAGGCAGGAGTTCTTTTAGGGATGTTCCCAAAGCATACCTTTGTGTAAATTCTAGACCTTAGACTTAAGGCAGCCATCTTCCTGACAAGCCAATTCAGGTGGAGGCAGAAGATTAAGGAAGTCTCCTTACAGCTCTTAGCTTGGCAGAGGAATGACAGCAAAGACTGCTGGAGAGTCTAGTGTTAAGACTGGATCCCTGTAAAGTTCTCTCTTTCTAGACATGCACTCTGCCAGGCTGCAGAGAATTTGAAAATACTTGAATTACTTTGGGACTTGCCATATCTTAGCTAAGCTGTCAATGTGGAAAATCACAAAGTAATTATGAGTGCTTTCACTGTCCTTCTAAATTAGGCAGTAAATAGGATGAATCACTGAATGAGACATCAGTACTTTCCAAGCTCACTGCAGCATACTGAGAAAGGTAATTATTGAGTGAAAAGCAAAGAGCTACCCAAGCTGAGGTAGCCTCAAGGAATATGTGTGAAAGGAGACTTAGAGGAGACTTAGAACACATAGTACTTTTATATTATTGGCATTTTACCTATCATGAAACATAGCAAAATATTCTAAATTTGTAAACAAACACAGCTACAAAGAAGTCCCTCATCACTACTCTCTTCCACACACACCCCCCCCCACCAAACACTGCTGCTGGGAAGCTTTTCCCAATACTGAAAGCCCCACAAAGAACCTACCTACTCTTCCCATTTACCTGACCAACAGCACCACCAAAATCAATAGCATGGAACTGTTGGTTCTCCTTTGGCAATGAAAAACACACTCACACACAGACACCATTTTTTGAGACATCAGTGGTTTACAGGATGGGCGAGCTTACACGCCTGAAGCAAGGTCCTGGAGAGACACCCCACCACGTGCAGCAGATGACAGGTAGGACATGGAGGCAGTCTTCGTGCAAACACCATTTTTATAACACTGCCTCCCTGCTCAGAAATTTAAAATTATTTCCGGTGCCCACTATATCAAGCCCAAGTTCTGAAATTCCCTGATTTTAGAAATGAGGTGTTTTCCTAATCGATTTCACCCCTATTTCCCAGCATATAAAGTTCTTTACAGGACTCATTGTCTTCGTATGGAGTGGGAAAAACCCTTTGGGATTTCACACTTGCAGTTTTAACTATATAAGTGCAATGCCAATGTTCAACTTCAGGTTAGAGTTTGCAGTTTTGCTGAAACACAGATTTGAATTAGTGTTGCTGTGGAAGCTGGTATGTAGCACCCAGACCCTTAGCTAGTCACAGTATCTCACATGCCCTCTAGCATCCACGTCATGATACAGCACTACTGTTCTCTCTAAGAGTCAATGACATAGGTAGTACCATCCCTGTTTTACAAGTGAGGCAATTGAAGAAGTTAAATATGATGTATTCATTCAACCAACATTGACGAAGTGCCTGTTCTGGAAATTAGGGTTAGAGCAGTGAACAAAACAGTAATTCTGAAGCTTATATTGTTAAGGGGTAAGCATAAAAATAATCAAGTAATCTAATAAACAAGATGATTTCAGTGAAGAAAATGCTTTATGAAAAGACATCTAAAATCTTAAAAGGATGAGAAAATGACAAATGAACGAAGACAAGATTATAATCCCAGCGCAAAGCAAATTAGATACTGGAGGAATGGCTGAATGCAGATTCTTATGCCACTTCATGCAAAAGCACCCAATGCAATGAAGCAGCTCTTGAGGTAATGTTGAAATACATTTAATGAAACAGAATATTAAGCCCTACTAAACATAGCCTTTACCAAAAATGTTTTACAATTTTAAAATGTATGCATAAAAAGTAGGATACAAAAGATGTTCATTCACTGAACAAATTATTTTTATTTTTTTTACTTATTTATTTTTTAACATCTTTATTGGCGTATACTTGCTTTACAATGGTGTGTTAGTTTCTGCTTTATAACAAAGTGAATCAGATATACATATATCTCCATATGTCCTCCCTCTTGCGTCTCCCTCCCACCCTCCCTATCTCACCCCTGTAGGTGGTCACAAAGCACCGAGCTGATCTCCCTGTGCTATGTGACTACTTCCTACTAGCTAGCTATTTTACATTTGTTAGCATATATAAGTCCATGCCACTCTCTCACTTCATCCCAGCTTACCCTTCCCCCTCCCTGTGTCCCCAAGTCCATTCTCTACATCTGCATCTTTATTCCTGTCCTGCCCCTAGGTTCTTCAGAACCTTTTTTTTTTAGATTCCATATATATGTGTTAGCATACAGCATTTGTTTTTCTCTTTCTGACTTACTTCACTCTGTATGACAGACTCTAGGTCCATCCACCTCCCTACAAATAACTCAATTTCATTTCTTTTTATGGCTGAGTAATATTCCATTGTTTATATGTGCCACATCTAGAATCTCCTATGTGTAAAGTGCTACTATATATACTGAGGATACAGCAGTGAACAAGAAAGACTAAGAGAATTTCTGCCCTCTGAGAACTGAAATTTCCATGGAAAAAGGAGAATAAATAAGTCTACAAATACATGAATTAGATTCTTTTTTTTACATCTGAATATTTTATTGGATGCATATAATTAACTAGAGATCAATATTTTGCAGTTCCTTGTTTCTTTTGAGATAAAATTTATGTACAATAAGGTGCACACATTTTGTACTTTTTCTTTAAATTAGGGAATAACAAAAGCTTTGGCAGGTGAAAGGGAAAAAGTAATGGCAGAAGAAAGGAGCAAAAAAATAATGATTTTTCCTTTATATAAAAATTATATGTTCCATATACTCATATAAACATTGCATTCTGTATGACAGTCTCTGCAAATAGCACTATTTTGTTCCTTTTTATGGCTGAGTAATATTCCATTGTATATATGTACCACATCTTCTTTATCCATTCCTCTGCTGATGGACATTTAGGTTGTTTCCATGTCTTGGCTATTGTAAATAGTGCCACAATGAACATTGGGGCATATGTATCTTTTTGAATTATGGTTTTCTCCAGGTATATGCCCAAGAGTGGGATTGCTGGGTCATACAGTAGTTCTATTTTTAGTTTTTTAAGAATGGATACCAGAATTAGAATCACCCTCTTAGCAGTAAGTTTACCGTTTTTAACCCTTTTTTTCCCTTTAGTATCCCGTAGTCTTAACACAGCCTGAAACACAGAAGTGGGCACAATGGCACAGACAAAGAGCTCCAGAAGTCCTCTATTACTGTCTTGAGGATCAGGAAAGGTAATTCCTAATGCTCGGAGGGTGTATGGAACTCACTCCCCCTTTTTAATCTTCCCACTAACAGTGCAAATCCTTGCCAACACCTGTTATTTCTTTTCTTTTTGATAACAGCCATTCTGACAGGTGTGAGGTGGTATCTCATTGTGGTTTTGATTTGCATTTCCCTGATGGTTAGTGATGTTGAGCATCTTTTTATATGCCTGTTGGCCATCTGTATGTCTTCTTTGAAAAAATGTTTATTCGGGTCCTGTGCTCATTTTTTAATTGATTGGTGGCTTTTTGTTTCTTTGGAAAAATATTTATTCAGATCCTGTGCTCATTTTTTAATTGGATTGGTGTATTTTTTTTATTTTGCTACCAAGCTGTATGAGTTCTTTATATATTTTGGATCTTAACACCTTATCAGATATATGATTTGCAGATATTTTCTCCCATTTAGTTGGTTGCTTTTTTATTTTGTTGATGATTTCCTTTGCTATGGAGAAGATTTTCTTTTTGATGCAGTCCCGCTTGTTTATTTTTGCTTTTGTTGCCTTTTCTTTTAAGAGTCATATCAAAAAAAAAAAAAGTCACCACCAAGACCAATGTCAAGGAGCTTCTTCCCATAAAAACCCTTTGGAAAAAGGTGTGAGTAATGGGTTATTCTATCTCTGGAACAGCAAGAACAAACCTCTAACTGATGACTTATTCAGATTCAGAGAAAATATGTGAGGATTTCAGATCATACTATAATGTGCAAACATTTTATTCATGGGAGCCCTGGTCTATGGGAATGGGGAATTTTCCCATGGTAAGAAACAGAGGGTCACATGATCTTGACCAGTGGCCTGTGATGCTTCATTCTCGAAGTTCAGAAACATGGGTTCAGTCTGACTCCCAGAAACTAGTTATGTGACTGTATCCAAGACCCAAAACCTCTCTGAACTTCCATTTTTCATTTATAAAATGGAGATAATATTTGCCCAATTTCTTTCATAGGATGATGTGATAATCAGATGTGATCAGAAAAAGAAGAGCAATTAGAAATCCAACTCTGTGTCTACTTCTTCACTGTATAGATGAAGAACCTGAGGCCCCAAGAGAAGGATATTTCTCATACTCTAAGCCACTCAGCTGGTATTAGGATGCCACTCCTATGAGTGGAATTATGATGTCTTAATGCTACCACAGAAAATGTATGACTTTGAAGTCGGTCAAATCTGGGTTTGAGTCCCTGTTCTTGCACTTACCCTTTGACCTTAAACAAATTACTTCACATCTACATGCCTCAACTTCTTGTGTGGAAAAATAGTACCCATCTCATAGGATTGTGGTGAATAGTAAATGGATGTGAAGGGTGTGGCAGACAGAAATGGCTCAGTAATGTCAGTGCTTTTTCTTTGTTCATCCAGTGCTCTTTCTCTAATCTTACTATTACATCATGACACAGTTTCCAGATCTCATGGAGTCCTTGTGTTTGCTTGTGACAGACAACATGGAGAGTGTTAGAGTGAGATGGTAGCATAGGGGTGGGACAGTACATTTTTTCTATAGATTAATCACTGTTTTCCTACAGACTGGACCTGAGCTCAGGTTTCCAAGTATACTCTAAGGTCCTCTCCTCCATAAAAAGTTTCCTGGAGTCTAGAGAAGTTGTCAATACAAAAATTTGGAACAACAGTATTTATGGTTCTTGTCATTTGCACTGGGTCCATTCTCATGAAAAAGAGGGTCTATTTTCCAAAGATGGCTTTCAAAACACATATTTTAGATCTGCTCTCAGCCTGGCCTTAAGTTCAAACTCTCATGTTAAATAGAGAAATGGTTGTTCCCTCCTCTAATTTTATCTTTTCAAGCTATGAACATTTTGCACAAACTAGGGTGCTAATTGTGGGCCACAGTGCCATAGGTTAAAGACCTAAGTACTACCTCCAGAATCATATGTTCCTAACTCTAGCTGAAGGTCCATTTGGCTGGTACAGAGTTGGAAGAAAATTCCAACTATAATTTCTTGCTCAAAAGCCAATGTTCATGCACTTTTTATTCCAGCTTTATTGAGATATAATTGACATATAACATTGTGGAAGTTTAACATGTACAATACGATGATTTGTTACATGTATATATTGCAAAATGATTACCACAATAAGGTTAGTTAACACATCCATCATCTCACATAATTACAGATTTATTTTTGGTGTGTTGAGAACATTTAAGATCTAGTCTTTTAGCAACTTTCAAGTATATAATACAATATTGTTAACCATAGTCACCATGCTGTATATTAGAGCCCCAGAACTTACATTTTATAACTGAAAATGTGTACCCTTTAACCAACATCTCCCCATTTTCTCCACCCCCAACCCCTGGCAACCACCGTTATACTCTTTGTTTCTATGAATTTGGCATTTTAAAGATTCCCTTTGAATACCTTACTACTAAGAATTGAGCCTAAGAGAATTATTTAAAATCCATTTGTTTGACAAATATTTATTGAGCATCTAGGATCTGGGATACATCAGTAAACAAATGAGACAAAGGACCTTGCCCTTGTAGATTAACTTCAAAGTGGGAGGAACCAATAATAAGCAATAAGTATAATTGAGTAAATTAGATACTATGCATATATGGGTACAAGAAATAGCGGGGGTGGGGGCACAGAGCAGAATCCTTGCAGATAGGTGTTTCCATGTTGGGGTTGTTATGTAACTTCACAAATTGTCTTGCATTCAGAGAATGAAAGGATCAAATATATCATAGCACATCACCTGGAAGAAATGTTATATATTCACTAACACAGTAAATGCAAAGACTATGGAGCAATTTAGATCAGTGTTTATGCAATAATGTTACATAGAAAAAATAGAACCAAATTGCATATATACTATGGTTATAACTATGTAAAATAGTATGACAACACCAAAGGCATGGTCCATGGAATAAATAACTGATAAGCTAGACTTCATTGTTAGAATGGCCTAACTCCAGAACACTGACAACACCAAATGCTGCTGGCAAGGATGTGGAGCAACAGAAACCCTTATTCATTGCTGGTGGGAGCAGAAAACGATACAGCCACTTTGGAAGACATTTTGGCAGCTTCTTACAAAACTGAACATATGCTTACCACAGGATCCAGCAATCATACTTCTTGATATTTACCTGCAGGAGTTGAATGCCCTCACAAAAATCTGCATGCAAATGTTTACAGTGGCTTTATTCATAATTACCAAAACTTGGAAACAACTAAGATGTCCTTCAGCAGGTGAATGAATAAATAACTGTAGTACATGCAGACAATTATTATTCAGTGCTAAAAATAAATGAGTTTTGAGCTATCAAGTCATGAAACAACATGGAGGAATACATATTACTAAGTAAAAGAACCTGAAAAATCTACATACTGTATGATTCCAACAAATGACATCCTGGAAAAGGCAAAACTATGGAGAAAATTTTTTTAAAAATCAGTGGTTTCCAAGGATTGGGGGAGGGGGATGAATAGGTGGAGCACAGAGGATTTTTAGGGCAGTGTAAATACTCTGTGTGATATTATAATGATGGATACATGTAATTATACATTTGTCTAAACCTATAGAATGTACAACACCAAGAGTGAACCATAAAGTAAACTATAGAGTTTGGGTGATTGTGATGTGTCAATTTTAACAAATGTACCACTCTTATGGGGGATGCTGATGATAATGGGGGAAGGTATGCATGTGTGGGGCAGGGAGTATGTGGGAAACCTCTGTACCTTTCCCTAAAGCTTGCTGTGGACCTAAAACTGCTCTAAAAAGTTGTCTTAATTTTTTTAAAAGCATGTGTACATATAAATAAAAACTAGAAGGGGATCTAGAAATATAAAAGCAATTGTGTTCAGGGTGGAGGATTATGGGTAAACCTATTTACTGTATTAATTGTAAATTATTTAAATTGAAGGAAAAAAATTCACTTGAATAGAAGGAATAAAAGATGGGGAGCACAATGCTTACCTGAATGCTGAGTTTAAGAACTGTATGGGGAAAATTACCTTTCTTACCCCTTCCTTGAAAGCTAGCTTCTTTCTGAATCCTTGGGAATGAACTTTGGTCAACCATAACCATTAGCTTCAGAATTCTTCTCCTAAGAGCCAGTGCTAAAGCTTAAGGCTGTGCATATTATACACTACAAAACTTCAGGGATGCCATTCACATTGTAGTCTATATAATGGTGTTTCTTGGAATTGCAGAGTACACAGTTTGAAAATCGTACGTTGTAGCCCTGCTAAGAGATAGGAATCCAGTATTACTAGCCATGGCTGGTTTGGGCATACCTAGTCCATCTAGCACATCCCTGAATGGGTTTTTACTTGTAAAAGCTTTATTGATATATAATTCATATATGTTACAAAGTCATGGAAGTTGCTAAGAGTCTAGACATGTGAGATGCCTGACAGATTGATTTTTGCAGGCACCTTGAGACTCAGTCAGAAACTTGCTTATTCTAGAGGTGCCCAGGGGTTCAGATAGCTGACAACTAGACCTGGAGAAGTTAGGCCTGTTCTAAATTCCTCAGAAATTTCAGCACACTTGAAACCATATCAGAGCTCAGGACCTAACCATAGGATCACACTGACTTGCTTTCCGTAAAGACCTAAGGACTACTGAGAAGGGCATAAGATTTGAGGTCAGTTTTGGAGATTAAAAGTCCTGAACTCTTGTCTCGTATGGAGACACCAAGTTGCATTTTTTCAATGATTTTTTTCTCTCAATAAAATCCCAGGGTCTGATTTTGATCCAAATCCATGGGGTTCATCCAGAAGCAAATGGCTCCTAGGATCATTGACTCTGACTACACAACAAGTACATGTTAAACTAAATCTTCACTTCAGCCAGCTTTGGATTCGGTCTTGCATAAAACTGGCAATAAAATAAGAAACATGGTTTAAACTTCACAAATATCTGCCAGGGAGCTAGTTTGGCTCAAATAATTTTCACCAATGAGTTAAAGATAAACCCATAGCAATTTGATTTCTCTGCTGGTGGGAGTAGGGTGGTTGATCAGAGAATCAGTATTATTTATATTTGCTTGATGGTATAAAACACATATATTTTGCTTTATGAGTAGATTAATTCCACAAATTTCCACCTGTAAGACTAAAACTGAAGAGCATTTAAACTGAATTCCATGGTCCCATTAGGAAATCAAAGATGGGGTTTACGTGGGGGAGAATTCTCCAAAGAAACTGTTGAAAAATTTTGTGAAGAAAGATGCTAACATGGTGCTCATCTCTATGACCTATTAAATAGTGTAAGGAAAGTTGCTGGACTTTTGGTGCTACCAAACATAAGCTGTACTTTAGTAGCTATCCATCTACCTTAAGAACTCTATTAGGACCAAGCCAGTCCAGTTCAGGTCTCCTGAAGGATTTTTACACATACCATCACTAAGAGACCTGATTACTTAATTAAGAAAGACCTACTGTATAGCACAGGGAACTCTACTCAATACTCTGTAATGACCTATATGGGAAAAGAATCTAAAAACAAGTGGATATAGGGCTTCCCTGGTGGTGTAGTGGTTAAGAATCTGCCTGCCAATGCAGGGCACACGGGTTTGAGCCCTGATCTGGGAAGATCCCACATGCCGCGGAGCAACTAAGCCCGTGAGCCACAACTACTGAGCCTGCGCATCTGGAGCCTGTGCTCTGCAACCGGAGAGGCCGGGACAGTGAGAGGCCCACGCACCGTGATGAAGAGTGGCCCCTGCTCGCCGCAACTGGAGAAAGCCCTCGCACAGAAATGAAGACCCAACACAGCCAAAAAAAAAAAAAAAAAAGTTGAACCTTCAAAAAAAAAAAAAAAGAGTGGATATATGTATATGTATAACTGATTCACTTTGCTGTATACCTGAAACTAACACAACATTGTAAATCAACTATACTCCAATAAAAAATTTTAAAAATGAAGGTCCTAAGTGGTGTTCCTGAGGTTAAAGTTTAGCAGGAAGGGCTTCAACACCATTTTTAGAAGGACTCTATATTAAGCTACAGAAATTGCAAAGCAGCGGTGCTCGAATTTCAGAAGGCATGTTGAAAATGCATATTCTTGGGCCCCATACTCAGAAATTCTGATTCAGTAGGACTGGGAGTGGATGCCCAGAAAGGTACATTTAAAAATAATCCTCAATAGGGATTCTGATGCAGGAGTTTCAGGGAGAAGACTTTAAGAACCATTACTATATCTGAAAGGAAGAAGGTCCTAAATGTCAGGATTTGGGAAATACTTAAAATGATAGACTCAGTCAATGCTGGAGCTCCTGCAAGGTCTCTTATCATAGCTAACATTTATTGAGTATTTTACTATCTCCCAAGCTCTGTCCAAAGCATATTTTACGTATTGTCATTTATTCCTTACAACCCTATTAGGCAGGTACTATTAATCCTCATTTTACAGATGAGGAAACTGAGGCACAGAGAGATTAAATAACGTGCCCTAAAGCCTACAGTTAGTAAGTAGCAGATAGTTTTGCCCTTGAACCTACACATATAACCACTATGTCATACTGCTGTAGCAGGCGTTCACATGTATTGTTTAGTACTCTTTGGGCTTGGCAAGTAGTGAAATAGGGGAAAAATCCTCCCAGGAGAAGAGAATGTTGAATCCCAAAGGGACCTATTCTAACTACCTCCTTTTACAGAAGTGGAAACAAGCCCTTCTGAGTACCTAAGTATATGAGCCAAAGAGGCTTCACCTCTTCACTTTTCATGCATTCCCTTTGACAATGGACTGTGATTTTCTCTCCTTTATTCCTTTGTGACTTGGTATCTGGGGCAAAATGGCTACATAGCACAGATATCATTGCCCCTTCCACTACTTGAAAAACCCCTCCTCAACCATTCAAACTTGGAATTATTGTCTATTTCATTTAGAGTAAAATCTCTCTGATTGTGATTTACTTTTATTAAATCCATTTTGTTGATCTTGCTTAGCTCAATATTTCTAGATCATCTACCAGGAAATCACTGAGTAATTCTGATATAGCCCTAGAGATCAATACTGAGTGTCCCATTTACTTACCTAAGGAAAAATTGAGTACAAGAACAGCTCACATGTCTGGCATACTAAGAGACTCTCCCAACTGTGCTACAAATTGGGGGTATGCTTCAGGCTGGGAAGAGACAAGTCATCTATGTAGTTAGTGGGAAGAAGCGTCCCTACCCCCAAATAATTACTTGGAGAGGATTGCAATGTTTATTTCCCAATTCAAATTCCCAATGATTCAGCCACCTGAATTAGCTCCAAAGCTCCTTGTTAGTTTAAGCAGTCACTGAACCCTCCATTTAAACAATAATAATAATTCTTATAATATTGAGTGCTTACTACGTGCCAGGCACCATTCTAAGAGTTTTATATGTATTAACTCATTTGATCCTCAGAAACTCCCTTACGAAGTATATACTGTTATTCTCTCCATTTTATAGATGACTAAGCTGAGGAACAAAAAGGTTAAGAGACATATTCAGAATCACAGAACGAGTCAATGGCAGAACCATGTAACCCTGGCTTCTCTGATCTCATTGGCCTTGCAGGATGATAGCAACAATAACATGTATGAGTTATTATATGCTTGCAGATATTATGCCTCCTAATCATTACAACAGCCTTAGGAGGCATTTGACAGATGAGGAAATTAAGGTGCAACAAGGTAGGGTAACTTTCCCATGGTCATACAGCCAAGTAAGAAGCAAAACAATGATTCAAACCAGGCAGTGTAAGGCCAAAGCTAGTCTAAATAACAGACATTTTACTGCCCTAACAAGAGCGTAAGCAACAATCACAATGGACTTTCACTCTTCAGTAAAGATAATGGTACTGCTTTCCTTTGGTTTAATGGAAAATACATAGGTGTTGAAATCAGACCTCACTTCAAATTCTAGTAGTATCTTACTTGCTGTGTAACCACAGGCAAGTAACTTAACCTTTCTGAGCCTCAGATTCCTTGTCTGTAAAATGGAGATGAACATAATACCCAACTCACCTAAGTAGATGATAACATACATAAGAAGCCCACCATAGTTTCTGGCAAACAATAGGAGCTCACAGATTGTAAGCAGTTACTCCTTCCCTTTTTATTTTCTCCTTCTCTTGGCAGGTCGAGTATGATTTCCTGCTTGGAAATGGAGAGGTTGTCTCATGCTACAGTATCCTTGTTATTGCTTGACATCGTTCTCTTTCTTTTAAGAAAAGAGGTTTCACCTCTTTGGAAATTCAGTGTTTGAGGCAGACATTCCAGTCTCCCCATATGAAATATCCCCCCACCCAATCTTAATATTGAAATGCAGCTCCTTTGAAACCTTACAAAAATTTAAGTTGAATAGTCTAAAAAAGCATCTTGGCTTCCTCTTTCATCTCCAACAGGTATCAAGCCATTACTTCCTGTGGCAGTGCTTCAGGCAGTCTGTAAGTGGGCTTTCCTCTTTTCCTATGATCCTGTATTTCAACTTTGGCACCCTGAAGAGGACCCAAGCTCACTGGCACTTAGGAAAGATATATACACTTTACATCCAGGTAGAAAGATGTCAGCTGCCTAGGGTGAGGAACCCTTGGTGGAGATGGTCACTAGGGGAGTCTCTATTTAGGCATGAAAATTCCCTGGAGTCCCTCCGGGTGAGTCCAAGGGCATCTGGTGGTTATCTACCTGTTCCTCAGCTGCAGATAAAGTGCACAGACAGGAACAGAGATGGGGGCAGGTGAGGGAAAAATTAAGCTTTGGACTTTATAACCACTGTTTTTCTTTCTTAGTTGATCTGTTTTTACTTTACCCTGGTATGTAAATTTATTCACATTTGCCTCATTATCTTTGGAGTATGCACCTTAGCTAATGTTTACTTACTCCTACCTTTCTTTTTCTTTCTGTAGTTCCCTAAATGAAATTTATTAAATTTTATTTTGCCATGATCTTATTTGCTTTAAACCATCTTTATCTTTGTAAAACAAACTCCTGCCTAATATTTGTCTATTTATAAGACACCCTTTGTATGGATGTCCAGAAGGAAGCACCCTTCATGCTCTTAGCCAAGGGAGGGATGGTCAGTTACCTTTTTCTTTTGATTGCCAGACCCTGGCAGTAGGAAGCCCTTCTCCCTCCAACACCAAACCCTTGACCCTGAAACCCTAAAATTGAACAACCCCAGAACTCCATAAGCCATAATTCCTATCCCAAGATAACAGAAAGAATTGGATGAGTATTTCTATCCAAGGAGAGACTCTCAGTGGAACACCCCATTTTTCTTAATTACATAGTCATTGTAAAAAACTTGGGAAGTACATAAAACCAGATTTCATCTTAACTAGCAAGCAAGCACCCTTGAACTATCCCAATAAAATTCCATGGGCGTACACTTTGCAGAGGACCCATAATTACACCATCAGTTTATTTTCTTGATCCCCTGTGTCTCCTTACATCCAGAGTACTTAAGGGGGGAATTCAATTTGTGTAAAATTTCCACATCTTTCACCCTTACCACTTTGCCCCAAAAGCTATGAATTAGTTGACTAGGGCCAGGGTTGGAAATCCCTCCAATGGTATTTATAGAATGGAGGTAACTGTAAGTAGAAACACCCTGTACCTTCGAGGGCTATAATTAAAAAAAAAAACACACACAGCTTACCAGTTACTTGAGAGTGGCTAAATTAAGGCATTTGTTTCATTTTCTGACCAGAAACCTCAGCTTCTCATAAGTTATGCAGCTAAACAAACAGTAGCCACAGAACCAGATAATCCTAAAGCAAAGGGCATCCAGGACTCCACAGGCTCCTTGGAATACATATTCCAGTACTTAGAGGCTTTTTAAAAATTTTTTTCTTGGAGTATAGTTGCTGTACAATTTTATGTTAGTTTCTACTGTACACCAAAGTGAATCAGCTGTACATATACACATATCCCCTCTTTTTTGGATTTCCTTCCCATTTAGGTCACCACAGGGCATTGAGTAGAGTTCCCTGTGCTATACAATAGGTTCTTATTAGTTATCTATTTTATCCATAGTCGTGTATATATGTCAATCCCAATCTTCCAATTCACCCCACCCTCCTTTCCCACTTGGTATCCATCCATTTGTTCTCTACGTCTATGTCTCTATTTCTGCTTTGTAAATAAGATTGTCTATAACAATTTTTCAGGCTCCACATGTATGTGTTAATATACAATATTTGTTTTTCCTAGGGTCTCTTTAGAAATGTGGCAAGGTGGGATCCCACATATGCATAATAGCCAAGCCTTATAAAACACTTACTAGATGTTGGGCAACAGTTCTAAGCACATTACATATATATTAACTCATTTAATTCTCACAGCAAAACTTCCAAGGAGATACTATTATTATCCCTATTTTATAGATGAGGAAACTGAGGTAAAGAGAGATTAAGTAACTAGCCTAGGGTCACACTGCCACTAAACTAATAGTACCAAGATTTGAACGAAAACATCTCGGAGTTTAGAAACAATGCTCTTAATCAGTCTGCTGTGGACTACACTGCTTCTTTTTTCCTAGGCCATTCTCTCTCCTAGATGTTCCAGAATAAAAAAATTGGCAGTGTAAAAAGTGGATTAGCAAGGTTAAACTCAGCTAATGTCAAAGGAATGCTCTCTGCACTGACTAGAATATAATTAGGACTAATTTCTCTTGGTTTTGATCTGGGGCCTCAAAAATACAGACACTCTCTGTCTTAATATTTGCATTCTTCCAGCTAGGGTGCATGAAGATGGTTTAGGTGTCTATTCTCAGTTTGAGTATTATACAATCAACATAGGCTATGTATCCAAAGATTGACATAGGGTAGGTCATGCTGCTCCAGAACTTCTTGCCATTCTCAATGGGGATTGGGAAGAATGTTTCCTTTGAGGACAGCTGTGGGATTTCAAGAAGAAAACACCTGCCAGAGACATCGAGAAGTAAAACCTAGTCTTATTAGCTTCCTATTAAAGGGGTTTAAGGGAATCCTGCTTATATCTGCAATCTAGTGACCAGTGTTCATTCATTCAATCATTAAACACACATTTACTGAATACCTACTATGTGGAGGCACTAGAGATACAGTGGGGAAGAAGACAAACAAACCCTGCTATTGGGGACCTGCTCACTTAATGTTCAGCATGTCTTTGAGGACAGCTATTCTTAGATTTGAGGTCTTTGGTCATTGAAAATAATCACTTCTCTCTCAAAATATGACCCTCAAAATTGCCTCAGTTTCCCCACGTGTAAAACAAGGGTGGGATTGTGTTCCCCAGGGAAGCTGACTCTTAGTCAGAGCTCAGTGTGCAGAAAGTTTATTGGGATGTTCTCACAATTGGCTTCTGTGGGGGAAGGAAAGAAACAGGATTGGGCAGAGGGAGATGCTGAACTATGATAAAGCCTCAACAAAGGCTCCAGGAACTCTGGAATTGGGATGGCCCTCCTGAATTGGCGCCAGCAATCAGATTTTTTACCTCCATATAACGCACAGAATACACGCAGCCTTGGGAATGCAGCTTTGGGCAAGGCAGCTGTTTTCAGTGAATGGCAATTCCCAAAGAGCTATCTTCAGGCACTGCGTCCAGCAGCTAGGAGAATAAATCCTTTAGTCCTGAAGGGGAATTTGTCCAGTGCATTACAGCATCCACTACAGAAGGACTGGACTCTGATATATGAGGCCCTGTCCAGATGTCTCAGCCTGTGATCTCATGCCTTTAGGGACTGGTAAAAGTCACTGCTGCCTGCTCTGTCAACCAGACATCCTTGGTGAGTACCCCAGTGGCAGTGCCGCCCTGCAATGCCATTTTCTGCATGGCTACCTGCTACTCCAAATACGTGAAAGACCTTGACTGACAGGTCCAACTAGTCTCTCATCCTGCTTCAAGCTTCCACTTGTACCCAGTAGGCTCTGTGTGGTCTTGTAGCCCAGGTTCTTCAGAGTAGATGCCAGCACCTTGAGTTCCATCACAGGCTTCTGCAGACCTGGCTGCAGTTACCCCTTGCCTAATCTTGGTGAGCAGGACATTGTGAATATTCTAGAGAGCTCAGCCTGGTTTCTGTATTACGTTAATTAAGAAAATCCTAATTTATGAGAGAGCTGTAGGCAAAGGGATGCAGTCTCTCTGGGATACACGATTTTATAACTTTGTGCTGCCACCTGGTGGCCACTCTGCTGATGCACAAAATAGAACCCAGGGATTTGATTAATAGAATACCCAGGAAAAGCCATCTTTAATGTGGGCTTTTTTTCCCCCCTTGGAAATGAAGAAAAAAGTTTCTAAGTTTTTGCTTAAGCTATCTTGGATGGAATTATTCCTACCTCGGAAAGTCTTCTATCAATCTTTCATGCCCCAGCTCAGATGTCTCCTCTCTAAGAAGCCTTCCTAAACCAACCCAGCAATCAGTTCCTCCCTTCTCTGGGCTGCCCTAGGACAGTTTATGTGTTCCTCCAGCCACAGCCTGGATTGCACTTAAGTGAATTACTTCATTTAAGCCTTATAAAAATCCTGTGAGCTAGGTATTATTATCATGCCTGTTTTAGAGTCGAGGAAACTAAGACACAGAAGAAGGGTGAGGTAATTGCTTGAAAGGGGCAGGATTCAAACCTAAGTAGTAAGGATCCAGAGGTCATGCTTTCACTCACTAGGTTTCCTACCAACTGCTCATCGCTATTGGTCTCCAGCTACTTGCCCTGGTTAGTTTCTTCAGTTACTCTTGTAAATTCTACATTTTATAGCTATATGAACAAATGATTAGTTAAGACCCCCAAATTCTACACCTTAAAACATGGTACCAATTATTTTGACCTGCAACTTTTTAAAGCAGGTGTTAGCAATTATCTATCACAACTATAGAAAAGACTCCATAATGCTTTCAAAGAACAACTGATTTGAGCTATGTTATTTCTATATGATACCACCAGGATGAAATAGCTGCAAAATATACCCAGGAAAAATGAAAAAAAATGTACCACATGGTATCATTGAATATAAACTAGTTATATTTTGGAGGATCTGCTCCTAAAATATTATTTTTCATTTTAAAAGAGTTCAACAATTTGTTAATTGATTAATTAACCCAGACACAGTGCTAGATGCTGGAGATTAAGAGACAAAAGAGATACCGCCCTGGCCCTCACAGATGTCACATAAGTTGCCAACTGTAACTAGCTGAAATAATGGAGACACTTACAAAGCACCAAGATTGGCTTAAGAAAGTAAAAGAAGATGTCCTAGAGGAGGTGATAGTTGAGCCAAGTCTGGCACCAAAGAGAGCATTTGCCAGGTGGACAAGGGCAGGGAGGAAGGAATTGTAGGAACAGAGAAGTGGGTATGCACATAAGTGTAAGAAAATATGATATGCTTCCTCCACCTGGTGCAGTCAGGGGACTATGAATAGTTCAGGTTTTCTGGAGTGAGGTATAAAGTGACAAAGCAGGGGGTATGCTGAGAGAATTGCACAAATAAAATTGCGGTGTTTTAAAAGGAAAATAATGGGGGGGGTCAAAAGGTAAAAACTTCCTTATAAAGTTATAAAATAAATGCCGTGGGAATGTGTAAAAAAGGTAAAAGATAATAGTTTCCCAGCTTAAAAACACCCAAGTGCTTCCCACCAAACTTAGAATAAAATCAAAATCCCTTATATGGCTCTATGATCCTGACCATCTCCCTTTCTGACCTCATTTCCCTCTGCCTGCTCCCCTTCTCATTCTGCTTCAGCCATACTGATACTCCAGTCAGCCAACCGAATTCCTGAAACCCAGGAAACCTCCTCCAGTCTCTAGCAGCTTCACCATGGACCCACCTATTTTTATGACCTTCAGGGTCTTCCTCCCAAGTACCCCCTTTCCTTTCTTGAAGCTTCTCTGTACCCTGTTCATCTCTAGACCACATAAGTATACTCTCTTTCCTCATTTCCAGATCAAAAACCAGCAAGCCAGTAATTTCATCCTAAATGTAAATTACAAGGATCATTTAAAGGAGAAGAGTGTTCTACAACAAAATGCTTTGCAAGGTAATGAGCTTCCCGTCACCAGATGTATTCAAGCAAACGTTAAATGCCTACTCTAAAGAACTTGTAGAAGGAAAACACTCATTGGGTAGGATTGCATAGAGAATCTTTAAGGTCCTTCCTACCTCTTGAGATTTTATTCTAACTGCACACAAACACATATACCCATATTTTAAATTTTACTAAAAGAATGCATGTAGCCCATGATTAAGCAAAATATATAAAAATATAGATTTTTCAAATAAAGTGCAAGAGGCTATGGTTTATAAAAGAGATCAATGTGGGGTTTTTTTAAACAAGAATCCTATGAGTTAAAAGGGACTTGGTCCACCTTCCCGCCCAAGACAAGAATCCTTTTCAGTCAATTTTCTTAGCACAATTATATGTACTTAGAATATTGCCTTGAACAGTGTTGAATGAATGCATAACCAAAGGAACAGATGTAATGTATATAAATTTTTTCAAGAATACAGACTGTTCCAAGTAAAGCTTAACTCCATAGGTTAGGCTAGGAGGACTCAGTTGGGGAGATTGCTGTTGACTTCAGATAACAATGTCTTGTTTTGTTTAATTTGGGTTTTGCTCTTTGGTCATTCCTGGGGAGCAAAAGGCAAATATTTTCTGGTAATGATCACACCCCTATTAAAAATTTGGATAACCAGTAAACCTCCTGAAAGAAAGTATCTTCCCATGTCCTTGAGTCATGTAACTTTCCAAAAAGATGTGTGAGAGGAGGGATATTCTCTCACAGCTCCCTTATTTAGGATATTGTTGCCCCCCCTTACACATTTGACCTATCCTCCCTACCCCACCCCAAGTTTCTGGTCCACATCACCTCCTGATGGGTGGAGAGAGTGCCAGGCAAGTAATTACAGTCCTCATATGGCAAGCCCAGACAGTAAATGACAGATCTTTCTGAGGGATTCACATCTACACCAAACTCAACCTCCTGGTGAACAAACTTATCAAGAGGAGAGGTTTTTTTGACTCTTTTTAAAAAATGAGTTATAATTAACACACAAAGTTCTATTAGTTTCAGGTGTACAACATACTGATTCAATATTATTATACATTACGAAATGATCACCATAATAAATCCAATTACCATTGGTCACCATACAAAATTTGTTACAATATTATTGACAATATTCCCTACGTGTACATTATACCCCTGTGACTTATACCTGGAAGTTCGCACCTCTTAATCCCCTTCAACTATTGTCTGTTCTCCCCTCCCCCTTGCAAACACCAATTTGGTCTCTGTATCTATGAGTCTGTTTCTGTTTTGTTTTGTTTGTTCATTTGTTTTGTATTTAAGATTCCACATATTAGAGAAATCATATGGTATTTGTTTTCCTCTGACTTCTTTCACTTAGCAAAATAGTAGATCCATCGATTTTGCCACAAGTGGCAAGATTTCATTCTTTTTTATGGCTGAATAACATTCTGTGTGTGTGTGTGAAATACATATGTATATATATATTATATATATATAACTATAACTATATATATGTATGTATATATATATGTGTATCTATGTGTGTGTGTGTGTGTGTGTATATATATATATATATATATATATATATATGTATATATATATATGTATATACAAAATGTTACTGAACCAAAGTTGGGTCAGCTCACCCAAGCACAGTAAAGTCAATCTACTGACATCAGGTTGTGGTGAAGGAAAGTGCAGCATTTATTGCAGGGTACCAAGCAAGGAGTCCAGGCAGCTAGCACTCCCCATTGGCTTTCAGGGAAAGATTTTTTAAAGATAGGGTGAGATAGAGGGTTGCGGGGTATGTGATCAGCTCATGGAAGGTCTGCTGATTGGTTGGTGGTGAGATAATGGGGAGTCAACATCATCAACCTTCTTGGTTCCAACCAGTCTTGGGTCTAATGTGCTTTTGTGAGCAGCATACAGTTAACTTCTTCCACCTGGTGGTGGTTTCAATATCTGCAAAAAGGATCAAAGAATTTGGCACAGAATATTATCTATAGCCCTTGAGAAGGAACTAAATGTCCTTGAATTTGTTTAATGGCTAAACTGATATTATTTCGTCTTGCTTGACTGTTTTTCTTTGTTTCTGCATTTTCCCACTTCTCTGATCAAATTTATTCTTTGGAATTCAGGGAAGGCCTAAGAGGTCTGTCCTAGGAAGGCCCCATAGGGTTCTGCTTGGTTTTGAATATTTATAAAACATCTTCTTTATACATTCATTGATGGACACAGGTGGCTTCTATATCTTGGCTTTTGTAAATAGTGCTGCAATGAACCCAAGTGTACATATACCTTTTTGATTTAGTGTTTTCATTGTCTTCATGTAAATACACAGAAGTGGAAATGCTGGATTGTATGGTAGTTCTATTTTCAGTTTTTTGAGGAACGTCCATACTGTTTTCCATAGTGGCTGCACCAATATGCATGCCCACAAACATGTACAAGGGTTTCCTTTTCTCCATGACGTCTCAAACAATTGTTATTTGTTGTTTTTTTGATAATAGCCATTTTGAAAGGTGTGAGGTGATATCTCATTTTGGTTTCGATTTTCATATCCCTGATAATTAGTGATATTGAGCATATTTTCAGGTGTCTGTTGGCCATCTGTATGTCTTCCTTGGAAAAATGTCTATTCGAATCCTATGCCCATTATTTAATCAGACAGTTTTTTGTTTTGAGGGATTTTTTATACTCAGTTGTATGAGTTCTTTGTATATTTTGGATATTAACCCCTTATGGGATATATCATTTGCAAATATCTTTTCCCATTCAGTAGGATGCCTTTTCATCTTGTTCATGGATTCCTTTGCTGTGCAAAAAAACTTTAGTTTGATGTAGTCCCATGGGTCTATTTTTGCTTTTATTGCCCTTAACTGAGGAGACAGATCTAAAAAGATGTTGCTAAGAAACCAATATCAAAGATTTACAGCTTAAGAATTTTATGGTTTTCTTCTAGGAATCTTATGATTACATTTAAGTCTTTTTTAAAAACATCTTTATTGGAGTATAAATGCTTTGCAATGGTGTGTTAGTTTCTGCTTTTTAACAAAGTGAATCAGTTATACATATATATATGTCCCCATATCTCTTCCCTCTTGCAACTCCCTCCCTCCCACCATCCCTATCCCACCCCTCTAGGTGGTCAAAAAGCACCGAGCTGATCTCCCTGTGCTATACGGTTGCTTCCCACTAGCTATCTATTTTACGTCTGGTACTGTATATATGAACATGCCACTCTCTCACTTTGTCCCAGCTTACCCTTCCCCTTCCCCATATCCTCAAGTCCATTCTCTAGTAGGTCTGCATCTTTATCCCCGTCTTGCCCCTAGGTTCTTCTGAACAATTTTTTTTCTTTTTCTTTTTAGATTCCATATATATGTGTTAGCATATGGTATTTGTTTTTCTCTTTCTGACTTACTTCACTCTGTATGACAGTCTCGAGGTCCATCCACCTCACTACAAATAACTCAGTTTCATTCCTTTTTATGGCTGAGTAATACTCCATTGTATATGTGTGCCACATCTTCTTTATCCATTCATCTGTTGATGGACACTTAGGTTGCTTCCATGTCCTGGCTATTGTAAATAGAGCTACAATGAACATTTTCGTACATGACTCTTTTTGATATATGATTTTCTCAGGGTATATGCCCAGTAGTGGGATTGCTGGGTTGTATGGTAGTTCTATTTGTAGTTTTTTTTTTTTTTTGCAGTACGCGGGCCTCTCACTGTTGTGGCCTCTCCCGTTGCAGAGCACAGGCTCCAGATGTGCAGGCTCAGTGGCCATGGCTAACGGGCCCAGCCGCTCCGCGGCATGTGGGATCTTCCCGGACCAGGGCATGAACCCGTGTCCCCTGCATCGGCAGGCGGACTCTCAACCACTGCGCCACCAGGGAAGCCCTATTTGTAGATTTTTGGGGAAACTCCATACTGTTCTCCATAGTGGCTGCACCAATCCATATTCCCACCAGCAGTGCAAGAGGGTTCCCTTTTCTCCACACCCTCTCCAGCATTTATTGTTTCTAGATTTTTTTGAGGATGGCCATTCTGACCAGTGTGAGATGATATCTCATTGTAGTTTTGATTTGCATTTCTCTAATGATTAATAATGTTGAGCATTCTTTGAAGTGTTTGTTGGCAATCTGTATATCTTCTTTGGAGAAATGTCTATTTAGGACTTCTGCCCATTTTTGGATTGGGTTCTTTGTTATTTTGATATTGAGCTGCATGAGTTGCTTGTATGTTTTGGAGATAAATCCTTTGTCAGTTGCTTCATTTGCAAATATTTTCTCCCATTCTGAGGGTTGTCTTTTGGTCTTGTTTATGGTTTCCTTTGCTGTGCAAAAGCTTTGAAGTTTCATTAGGTCCCATTTGTTTATTTTTGTTTTTATTTCCATTTCTCTAGGAGGTGGGTCCAAAGGATCTTGCCGTGATTTATGTCATAGAGTGTTCTGCCTATGTTTTCCTCTAAGAGTTTGATAGTTTCTGGCCTTACATTTAGGGCTTTAATCCATTCTGAGTTTATTTTTGTGTATGGTGTTAGGGAGTGTTCTAATTTCATTCTTTTACATGTAGCTGTCCGGTTTTCCCAGCACCACTTATTGAAGAGGCTGTCTTTTATACACTGTATATTCTTGCCTCCTTTATCAAATATAAGGTGACCATATGTGCGTGGGTTTATCTCTGGGCTTTCTATCCTATTCCATTGATCTATCTTTCAGTTTTTCTGCCAGAACCATACTGTCTTGATTACTGTAGCTTGGTAGTATAGTCTGAAGTCAGGGAGCCTGATTCCTCCAGCTCCGTTTTTCTTTCTCCAGATTGCTTTGGCTATTCAGGGTCTTTTGTGTTTCCATACGAATTGTGAAATTTTTTGTTCTCGTTCTGTGAAAAATGTCAGTGGTAGTTTGATATGGATTGCATTAAATCTGTAGATTGCTTTGGGTAAGTAGAGTCATTTTCACAATGTAGATTCTTCCAATCCAAGAACATGGTATATCTCTCCATCTATTTGTATCATCTTTAATTTCTTTCATCAGTGTCTTATAATTTTCTGCATACAGGTCTTTCATCTCCTTAGGTAGGTTTATTCCTAGATATTTTATTCTTTTTGTTGCAGTGGTAAATGGGAGTGTTTTCTTAATTTCACTTTCAGATATTTCATCATTAGTGTATAGGAGTGCAAGAGATTTCTGTGCATTAATTTTATATACTGCTACTTTACCAAATTCATTGATTAGCTAGTTTTCTGGTAGCATCTTTAGGATTCTCTAGGTATAGTATCATATCATCTGCAAACAGTGAATGCTTTATTTCTTCTTTTCCAATTTGTGTTCCTTTTATTTCTCTTTCTTCTCTGATTGCTGTGGCTAAAACTTCCAAAATTATGTTGAATAATACCAGTGAGAGTGGGCAACCTTTTCTTGTTTCTGATCTTAGTGGAAATGGTTTCAGGTTTTCACCATTGAGAATAATGTTGGCTGTGGGTTTGTCATATATGGCCTTTATTATGTTGAGGAAAGTTCCCTCTATGCCTACTCTCTGCAGGGTTTTATCATCAATGGGTGTTGAATTTTGTTGAAAGCTTTCTCTGCAACTATTGAGATGATCATATGTTTTTTCTCCTTCAGTTTGTTAATATGGTGTATAACTTGATTGATTTGCTTATATTGAAGAAGCCTTGCATTCCTGGGATAAACTGCACTTGATCATATTGTATGATCCTTTTAATGTGTGTCGGATTCTGTTTGCTAGTATTTTGTTTAGGATTTTTGCATCTATGTTCATCAGTGATATTAGCCTGTAGTTTTCTTTCTTTGTGACATCTTTGTCTGGTTTTGGTATCAGAGTGATGGTGGCCTTGTAGAATGAGTTTGGAAGTGTTCCTCCCTCTGCTATATTTTGGAAGAGTTTGAGAAGGATAGGTGTTAGCTCTTCTCTAAATGTTTGATAGAATTTGCCTGTGAAGCCATCTGGTCCTGGGCTTTTGTGTGTTGGAAGATTTTTAATCACAGTTTCAATTTCAGTGCTTGTGATTGGTCTGTTCATATTTTCTATTTCTTCCTGATTCAGTCTCGGCAGGTTGTGCATTTCTATGAATTTTTCCAATTTTCTAGTTTGTCTATTTTATTGGCATATATTTGCTTGTAGTAATCTGTCATGATCCTTTGTATTTCTGCAGTGTCAGTTGTTACTTCTCCTTTTTCATTTCTAATTCTATTGGTTTGAGTCTTCTCTCTTTTTTTCTTGATAAGTCTGGCTAATGCTTTATCAATTTTGTTTATCATCTCAAAGAACCACCTTTTAGTTTTATTGACCTTTGCTATCATTTCCTTCTTTTTTTTCATTTATTTCTGATCTGAGCTTTATGATTTCTTTCCTTCTGCTAACTTTGGGGGTTTTTTGGTTCTTCTTTCTCTAATTGCTATAGGTGTAAGGTTAGTTTTTTTATTTGAGATGTTTCTTGTTTCTTAAGGTAGGATTATATTGCTATAAACTTCCCTCTTAGCACAGCTTTTGCTGCATCCCATAGGTTTTGGGTCATCATGTTTTCATTGTCATTTGTTTCTAGGTATTTTTTGATTTCCTCTTTGATTTCTTCAGTGATCTCTTGGTTAGTAAGTAGTGTGTTGTTTAGCGTACATGTGTTTGTATTTCTTACAGATTTTTAGCTGTAACTGTTATCTAGTCTCATAGTGTTGTGGGCAGAAAAGATACTTGATGCAATTTCAATTTTCTTAAATTTAACAAAGCTTGATCTGGGACCCAAGATATGATCTATCCTGGAGAATGTTCCATGAACACTTGAGAAGAATGTGTATTCTGTTGTTTTTGGATGGAATGTCCTATAAATATCAATTAAGTCCATCTTGTTTAATGTATCATTGAAAGCTTGTGTTGCCTTATTTATTTTCATTTTGGATGATCTGTCCATTGGTGAAAGTGGGGTGTTAAAGTCCCCTACTATGATTGTGTTACTGTCGATTTCTCCTTTTATGCCTGTTAGTATTTGCTTTATGTATTGAGGTGCTCCTATGTTGGGTGCCTAAATATTTACAATTGTTATATCTTCTTCTTGGATTGATCCCTTGATCATTATGTACTGTCCTTCTTTGTCTCTTGTAATAGTCTTTGTTGTAAAGTCATTTTGACTGATATGAGAATTGCTAGTCCAGCTTTCTTTTGATTTCCAGTTGCATGGAATATCTTTTTCCATCCCCTCACTTTCAGTCTGTATGTGTCCCTATGTCTGAAGTGGGTCTCTTGTATAAAGCATATACACGGGTCTTGTTTTTGTATCCATTCAGCCAGTCTGTGTCTTTTGGTGGGAGCATTTAATCCATTTACATTTAAGGTAATTATTGATATGTATGTTCCTATTACCATTTTCTTAATTGTTTTGGGTTTGTTATTGTAGGTATTTTCCTTCTCTTGTGTTTCCTGCCTAGAGAAGTTCCTTTAGCATTTGTTGTAAAGCTGGTTTGGTGGTGCTGAATTCTCTTAGCTTTTGCTTGTCTGTAAAGCTTTTAATTTCTCCATCAAATCTGAATGAGATCCTCGCTGGGTAGAGTAATCTTGGTTGTAGGTTTTTCTCCTTCATCACTTTAAACATGTCCTGCTTCTGCTGTAAGATCAGCTGTTAACCTTATCGGGATTCTGTTATGTGTTATTTGTTGTTTTTCCCTTGCTGCTTTTAATATTTGTTCTTTGTATTTAATTTTTGATAGTTTGATTAATATGTGTCTTGGCATGTTTCTCCTTGGATTTATCCTGTATGGGACTCTCTGTGCTTCCTGGACTTGATTAACTATTCCTTTCCCATATTAGGGAAGTTTTGATCTATAATGTCTTCAAACATTTTCTCAGTCCCTTTCTTTTTCTTTTCTTCTTCTGGGACCCCTATAATTCAAATGTTCATGCGTTTACTGTTGTCCCAGATGTCTCTGGGACTGTCCTCAATTCTTTTCATTCTTTTTTCTTTATTCTGCTCTGCAGTAGTTATTTGCACTATTTTATCTTCCAGGTCACTTATCCGTTCTTCTGTGTCAGTTATTCTGCTATTGATACATTCTAGAGAATTTTTAAGTTCATTTATTGTGTTTTTCATCACTGCTTTTTTGCTCTTTAGTTCTTCTAGGTCCTTGTTAAACATCTCTTGTATTTTCTGCATTCTATATCCAAGATTTTGGATCATCTTTACTATCATTATTCTGAATTCTTTTTCAGGTAGACTGCCTATTTCCTCTTCAATTGTTAGGTGTGGTGGGTTTTTGCCTTGCTCCTTCATCTGCTGTGTGTTTCTCTGTCTTCTCATTTTGCTTAACTTACTGTGTTTGGGGTCTCCTTTTCACAGGCTGCTGGTACTTAGTTGCCGTTGGTTTTGGTGTCTGTCCCCAGTGGCTAAGGTTGGTTCAGTGGGTTGTGTTGGCTTCCTGGTGGAGGGGACTGGTGCCGGTATTCTGGTGGATGAGCCTGGACCTTGTCTTTCTGGTGGGAAGGTCCATGTCTGTTGATGTGTTTTGGGGTGTCTGTGGCCTTATTATGATTTTAGGCAGCCTGTGTGCTAACGGATGGGGTTGTGTTCCAGTCTTGCTAGTTGTTTGGCATAGGGTGTCCTGCACTGGAACTTGCTGTTCGTTGAGTGGAGCTGGGTCTTGGCGTTTAGATGGGGATCTCTGGGAGATTTTTGCCATTTGATATTACATGGAGCTGGTAGGTCTCTTGTGGACCAGTGTCATGAACTTGACTCTCCCACCTCAGTGGCACAGCCCTGACGCCTGGCTGGAGCACCAAGAGCCTATACGTCACACAGCTCAGAATAAAGGTAGAAACTAAAGAAAAAAAGAAAGAGGAAGATAAAATAAATTAAAATAAAATAAAGTTATTAAAATAAAAAATAATTATTATGAAAACAAATTTTTAAGTAATAAAATAAAAAGAACAACAAAAAAAAGAACGGACAGACAGAACCCTAGGACAAATGGTAAAAGCAAAACTATACAGACAAAATCACACACAGAAGCATACACAGACACACTCACAAAAAGAGAAAAGGAGAAAAAATATATATATCGTTGCTCCCAAAGTCTACTTCCTCAATTTGGGATGATTCATTTTCTATTCAGGTATTCCACAGATGCAGGGTACACCAAGTTGATTGTGGAGATTTAATCCTCTTCTCCTGAGGCTGCTGGGAGAAATTTCCCTTTCTCTTCTTTCTTTGCACAGCCCCTGGGGTTCAGATTTGGATTTGGACCCGCCTCTGCATATAGGTCACCTGAGGGCATCTGCTCTTCGCTCAGGCAGGACGGGGTTAAAGGAGCAGCTGATTCGGGGGCTCTGACTCACTCAGGCCAGGGGGAGGGAGGGGTACGGATGTGAGGCGAGCCTGCGGCGACAGAGGCCAGAGTGACGTTGCACCAGCCTGAGGCGCTCTGTGCGTTCTCCCAGGGAAGTTGTCCCTGGATCACGGGACCCTGGCAGTGGCAGGCTGCACAGGCTCCCAGGAGGGGAGGGGTGGATAGTGACCTGTGCTTGCTCACAGGCTTCTTGGTGGCTGCAGTAGCAGCCGTAGCGTCTCATGCCCGTCTCTGGGGTCCGCGCTGATAGCCGCAGCTCACACCCGTCTCTGGAGCTCTTTTAAATTGTGCTGTGAATCCCCTCTCCTCACGCACCAGGAAACAAAGAGGCAAGAAAATGTCTCTTGTCTCTTCAGCAGCTCCAGACATTTTCCCGGTCTCCCTCCTGGCTAGCTGTGGCGCACTGGCCCCCTTCAGGCTGTGTTCATGCAGGCTACCCCAGTCCTCTCCCTGGGATCTGACTGAAGCCCGAGTCTCAGCTCCCAGACCCCACCCATCCCGGTGGGTGAGCAGACAAGCCTCTAGGTCTGGTGAGTGCTGGTCGGCACTGGTCCTCTGCGCGGCAATCTCACCGCTTTGCCCTCCACACCCCTGTGGCTGCACTCTCCTCCGTGGCTCCAAAGCTTCCCCCCTCCGCCACCCACAGCCTCCACCCATGAAGGGGCTTCCTAGTGTGTGGAAAACTTTTCCTCCACAGCTCCCTCCCACTGGTGCAGGTCCCGTCCCTATTCTTTTGTCTCTGTTTTTTCTTTTGCCCTACCCAGGTACATGGGGAGTTTCTTGCCTTTTGGGAGGTCTGAGGTCTTCTGCCAGCATTCAGTAGGTGTTCTGTAGTTGTTACACATGTAGATGTATTTCTGATGTATCTGTGGGGAGGATGGTGATCTCCATATCTTACTCTTCCACCATCTTGAAACTCCTCCTCTACATTTAAGTCTTTAATCCATTTTGAGTTTATATGGTGTAAGAAAGTGGTCCAGTTTCATTATTTTGCTTGTAGGTGTCCAGTTTTCCCAACATCATTTATTGAAGAGACTGTTTTTCCCCACTGTATATTCTTTCCTCCTTTGTCATAGATTAATTAATCATATAAGTGTGGGTTTATTTCGGTTCTGTATTCTGTTCCACTGATCTATATGTTTGTTTATGTGCCAGTACCATACTGTCTTGATTACTATAGCTTTGCAGTATAGTTTGAAATCAGGGAGCATGATACCTCTCCAACTTTGCTCTTCTTTCTCAAGATTGCTTTGGCTATTGGGGATCTTTTTGGTTCCATAAGAATTTTAAGATTATTTGTTCTAGTTCTGTGAAAAATGCCACTAGTGTTTTGATAGGGATTGCATGGGATCTGTAGATTGTTTTAGTTAGTATGGATATTTTAACAATATTGATTCTTCCAATCCATGAACACGTTATATATTTCCATTTATTTTTGTTATATTCAATTTTGTTCCTCAATGTCTTAGAGTTTTCAGAGTACTGGACTTTCACCTCCTTGGTTAAATTTGTTCCTAGGTATTTTATTCTTTTTGTTGCAATTGTAAATGGGATTGTTTTCTTCATTTCTCCTTGTCCCAGTTCATTGTTAGTGCATTGAAATGCAACAGATTTCTGTATATTAATTTTGTATCGTGCAACTTCACTGAATTCAATCATTAGTTTTAATAGTTTTTGGTGGAGTCTTCATGGTTTTCTGTATATAGTACCATGTCATCTGCAAATAGTGACAGTTTTAATTTTTCCTTTCCAATTTGGATTCCTTATATTTCTTCATTTTGTTTGATTGTTGTGGCTAGGGCTTCCAATACCATGTTGGTTAAAAATGGAGAAAGTGGGCATCCTTGTCTTACTGCTGATCTTAGAAGAAAAGCTTTCAGCATTTCTCCATTGGATATGATGTTATGTGTGGGTTTATCATATATGGCCTTTATTATGTTGAGGTATATTCCCTCTATATCCACTTTGTTGAGAGTTTTTATCAAAAACGGTTGTTGGATTTTTCCAATGCTTTTTCTGTACCTACTGAAATGATAATGAGATTTTTATCTTTTGTCTTGTTAACGTGGTATATCATGTTGATTGATTTGGGGATCACATTGATTGAACTACTCTTGCATCCCTAGGATAAATCCTACTTGATCATGGTGTGTGATCCTTTTAATTTATTTTGTATTTGGTTTGCTAGTATTTTGTTGAAGATTTGCATCTATGTTCATCAGGGATATTGGCCTGTAAATTCCTTTTTTTTGGTAGTGTTTTTTTCTGGTTTGGGTATCAGGTAATGTAGGTATTAACTCTTTAAATGTTTTGTAGAATTCACCTGTGAAGCCATCTGTTCCTGGACGTTTGTTGGGAGTTTATTATTATTATTATTATTATTATTATTATTACTGATTCAATTACACTACTAGTGATCAGTCTGTTTAGATTTTCTGTTTCTTCCTGATTCAGTCTTATAAGTGTGTACATTTTCTATGAAATTATACACTTCCTCTAGGTTGTCCAATTTGTTGGCATATAATTGTTCATAGCAATTTCTTATGATCCTTTGTATTTCTGTTGTGTTGGTTGTAACTTCTTTTTCTTTTCCAATTTTAGTTATTTGAACCCTCTTTTTTCTTGATGAGTCTGGCTAAAGTGCTATCAATTATGCTTATCTTTTCAGAGAACCAACTCTTAGTTTCACTGAGCTTTTTTATTTTTTTCTTAAGTCTCTATTTCATTTATTTTCACTCTGATCTTTATTATGTCCTTCCTGCTACTCACGTTGGGCTTTGTTTTTTCTTCTTTTTCTAGTTCTTTTTTGTGTAATGTTAGGTTGTTTATTTGAGGTTTTTCTTGTTTCTTGAGGTAAGCCCGTATCACCATAAATTTCCCCCTTAGAACTGCTTTTGTAGTGTCCTGTAGATTTTGTTACATTTTGTTTCCATTCATTTGTGTCAAAGTATTTTTTATTTCCTTTTTATTTCTTTGTTGATCAATTGGTTGTTTGTTTAGTACCATGTTGTTTAGCGTCAGTGTTTGTGTGTTTTCCAGTTTTCTTCTTGTAATTGATTTCTAGTTGCATACCATTGTGGTCGGAAAAGATACTTGATACGATTTCAATCTCTTTAAAGTTACTGAGACTTTTTTGTGGCCTAGCATGTGATGTATCTTGGAGATTGTTTCATGTGCACTTGAAAAGAATGTGTATCCTGCTGCTTTCAGATCGAATGTTCATGTATCTATTAAGTGCATCTGGTCTAAAGTATCATTTAAAACCAATGTTTCCACATTGATTTTCTGTCTGGATGATCTAACCATTGATGCATACAGGGTGTTAAAGTCTCCTACTATTATTGTGTTACTGTCTATTTCTTCCTTTATGTCTGTTAATATTTGCTCTATGTATTTAAGTGTCCCTATGTTGGGAGCATAGATATTTACAAATGTTATATCCTCTTGTTGGATTGATCCCTTTATCATTATGTAATGTTCTTCTTACTATCTTCTTATAGCCTTTTAAAAAATCTATTTTGTCTAGGTATTGCTATATCAGACAAAATATCAGACAAAATCTTCCTTTTTGTTTCCACTTGCATGGAATTATCTTTTTCCATCTCTTCATTTTCAGTCTGTGTGTGTGTCTTTAGATCTGAGGTGAGTCTCTTGTAGGCAGCATATAAATGGGTCTTAATTTTTTTAATCCCTCAGCCACCCTATGTATTTTGATTGGAGCATTTAATCCATTTACTTTAAAAAATTATTGATAAGTATGTACTTATTGCCATTTTGTTAATTATTTTCTGGTTGTTTTTGTAGTTCTATGTTTCTTTCCTCTTCTCTTGCTCTCCTTCCTTCTAATTTGATGACTATTTTTAGTGTTATGTTTGCATTTCTGTTTCTTTATTTTTTGTGGTTCTATTATAGATTTTTGGTTTGTGATTAATATGAGGCTCATATGTAACAACCTGTGTATATAACTGAGCATTTTAAGTTGATGATCTCTTAAGTCCAATGCATTCTAAAAGTCTTACATTTTTAATCCCCCCATGTTTTATGTTTTTGATGTCATATTTTACAGTTTTTTATCCCTTAACTGCTTATTGTAGATACAGATGATTTTACTACTTTTGTCTTTTAACCTTCCTACTAACTTTATAAGTGGTTGATCTACTACCTTTATTGTATATTTGCCTTTGCCAATGAGATTTTGCCTTTCATAATTTTCATATTTCTTGTTATGGCCTTTTCTCTTCTCCTTAAAGAAGTCCTTTTAACATTTTTTGTAAGACATGTTTAGTGTTGATAAATCCTTTAGATTTTGTTTGCCTGTAAAACTCTTTATCTTGCCTTCAATTCTGAATGACAACCTTGCCAAGTAGAGTAGTCTTGGTTGTAGGATTTTTCCTTTTTACCACTTTGAATAAGTGATGCCATGCCCTTCTGGCCTGCAAAGTTTCTAATGAAAAGTTGGCTGATGGTCTTCTCAGAGTTCCCTTGTATGTAACTAGTTGTTTTTCTCTTGCTGCTTTTAAGAGTCTCTCTTCATCTTTCATTTCTTGACATTTTAATTATAATTTGTCATGTTATGAACCTCTTTGGGTTCATCTTGTTTAAGACTCTCTGTGCTTCCTGGACCTAGATGTCTGTTTCTCTCTCCAGATCAGGGATATTTTCAGCTGTTAATTCTTCAACTAAGTTTTCTGCCCCCTTTTCTCTCTCTTCTCCTTCTGGGACTCCTGCAATGCAAATATTAGTATGCTTGTTGTTGTCCCAAAAGTCCCTCAAACTATCTTCATTTTTCCTAATTCTTTTTTTTCTCTTTTCAGCTTGGGTAATTTCACTACTCTGTCTTCCAGATCACTGATCTCTGTATCATCTAATATACTGCTGATTCCCTATAGTGTATTTTTCATTTCAGGTATTGTATTCTTCAACTCTGATTGGTTTCTTTTTGTATATTCTACCTCTTTGTTAAAGTTCTCACTGTGCTCATCTGTTCTTCTCCCAAGTTTGGTGAGCGTCTTTATGATCATACCCTATAACTCTATATTGGGTACATTGCTTATCTCCATTTCATTTAGCTCTTTTTCTGAGGTTTTGTCCTATTCTTTAATCTGGAACATATTTCTCTATCTCCTCATTTTGCCTAGTTCTCTGTGTTTATTTCTTTGTTAGGTAGTTTCATTACATCTCCTTATTTTGGATAAGTGACCTTTTGTGGGAGACGTCCTATGGGGCCTAGCAGCATGGTCCTCTCTGGCCACCAGAGTCAAATACTTCAAGAGAATTCCTTATGTGGGTTGTGTGTGCCTTTCTGTTGTGGCAAGGCTGATTGCTATGCACGCACTGGTGGGCAAGGCAGGCCCCCAGCACAGCTGTCCATTAGATCCACCAGCATGCAACAGCTGCAAGCTTGCTGGTGGGCAGGATAGGCCCCCACTGCAGCTGGCTGTGAGTCTTGGCAGCATGCGACTCCTCCAGGCACATGGGTGTGTAGGGCAGACCCCCATCATGGCTGGCTGTGCAGCCAGTGTCATGTTACTACTGCTGGCATGGTGGCAGGCTAGGCAGGCCTCTGGGCAGCTGGCTGTGATACCCAATGGTGTGCAACAGCTATGGGTGCACTATTTGGTGGGGCAGGCCCCCAGTGCAGCAGGCTGTGAGGCCCCGCAGCATGCAACTCCTGCGGGGACAGCTGACTGTGTGGCCCAGTGGTACACAACTGCTGTAGATATGCTGGTGGGTGTGGCATGCCCCCAGGACTAATAACCTAGAAGGAGGATTCCAAAATGGGATCCACCAGCACCAGTGTCAGCACAGTAGAATGAGATCACAGCATCTATGTCCCCATGGGGAGTGCCAGCTGCCCCCGTCTCTTTTTAGAGGCTCTCCAAGATCAGCAAGTAGGTCTGACCCTGGCACCTTTCAAACTGCTATCTCTGCACTGTGACTCAGAGTGAGTGAGATTTTGTGCATGCCGTTTAAGAGTAGAGTCTTAATTTCCTATAACCTCCGACCCTCCTGAACATAAGTCCTGCTGGTTTTCAAAGCCAGACGTTTTGAGAGCTCGTCTTCCTGGTGCAGGTCCCCTGGGCTTGGGAGCAAGATGTGGGGATCAGATTCCTTGCTCCTTGGGGAGGACTTCCATGGTTGTGATTTTCCTCCTCTTTGTGGGTTGCTGCACTGGGATGTGGTTCCTGGCGAGAACACATCTGCACCCCTCATACCCATATTGTTATGGTTCCTTCTTTGTGTTTTTAATTGTGAGAAATCATTTCTGCTAGTCTTCAGGTCATTCTCAGAGACAGTTGCTTGTCTGATCTTCCTACTCCTCCTTATTAATCCAGACCCCACAGGGAAAAGCAATTTTAACCACAATGAGAAAACCATCTATCTGCTCAAAATGAAAATATCTCACAATACTAAGTGTTGTCACCAATGTGGAGAACAAGAACTTTTACATATTGCTGGCAAGAGTGTAAAAGGATACAACCACTTTGAAAAACATTTTGGCATTTTCTAGCAGAGTTGAGGTTATGACTCACTATCACTCTCCTATGACTCACTAATTTCATTTCTAGGTATGTACCTAACAGGAAAGTATGCATCTGTGCAGAAGGATACATAGGCATGAATATTAATAGCAGCATTTTTCATGATAGCTAAAAACTGGAAAATCCCAAATGTCCATTAACAGTGGGCAGCACAAATACATTTTGGTATGTTAATATAATGGAACATTATGCAGCAATAACATGAATGTTTTTCACAAATATAATGTTGGGTAAGTTGAGCCAAACACAAATTACACATACATTCTGATTTCTTTTATATAAGTCTAAGAAACATGGAAAATGAAACTATATTGTTTCAGAGATATGTATATGTAGGAAAATTACAAAGCAAAGCAAAGTAATTACTAAAAAAAGAATAGTGGATACTTCAAGGAGTTAAGGTGATGTGTGTAGCAAGGAAGAGGCACATGGAGATTTCAAGAATGTTGGCAATGTTTTATTTCTTGACCTTGGTGGTAATCTATAGGTGTTCATTTTTATATGCATATCTATATTTCATTCACATTTTGTATATGTGTGATATTTCAAAATAAAAACTTAAAAATAATGAGAAAATATGCAAAATTTTATGACAACCTACTTGAAAATTTAAATCAATTAATAAATATTTGAGGGACTTCCCTGGTGGTCCAGTGGCTAACACTCCGCACTCCCAGTGCAGGGAGCCCGGGTTCGATCCCTGGTCAGAGAACTAGATCCCAGATGCTGCAACTAAGAGTTCGTATCCTGCAACTAAAAATTCCGCATGCTGCAACAAAAATCCTGAACCAGGAACGAAGGTCCCGTGTGCCACAACTAAGATCTGGCACAGCCAAATAAATAAATAAAGGTTTTTTTAAATTTGAAAAATATAACTTAACAAACTTGATTCAAGAAGATACAGAAATCATGAATAGACTATAGCCATTAAAACAAATGAATAAGTATTTTTTAAAAATCTTTACAAAATAATTCAAGCAAAAATAAAATATTCTAGGCTTACCAAATATTAAAGGAGAAAGTAATCCCAGTCTTCTACAAAGCCTTCCAAGGAACATAGGAGAGGTAAGAATTATAACATAGGTAAGAATTATCCTTACCCCAATTCATATCGTGGGGTAAGAATAATTTTCATAGTAAATATGACAATGGACATATTATAAGTAAAGGAGAGTAAGTGATGAATTACATTCATGAAAATAGCTGAAAAATCATCAAGAAAATATTAGCAAATAAATTCAGCAAGTATAAACAAAGTGATACATCAAGGCCAAGGTTGGAAATAAATTATTATAATCCACCATATTAACAGAATAGAGCATGGAAATCATATACATGTAGTAAAAAATATGTCTGACAAAAGTCAAGCTTCATTCATAATATTTTTTTCAGATATTTAAAAATAGAAAGGAACTTTCTTAACCCAATAAAGTTTATCTTAAAAATCCTTACAACATCCTTGTAAATGGTGAAATATTAAAAGTTTTCCTTTTGAGATTGAGAAATAGTTCCTCTTGACAATGCTATTGGAGATCTTAATTCTTTCAGTAAGGCAAAAATAATAAAAAGTATAAGAGTTATAAATGGAGAGATAAATCTGTCATTACTCATAGGTGATGTGATTATGAACTAGAAAACTCAAAATAATCTATAGACTAAACTATGGATATTGGAATATATATATATATATATATATATATATATATATAATTTGCAACCCTATACATCTGCAAATGAGAGATAGAGAATGAATAAAATTGAAATGTAGGAACAACAATTTCATCAGAAATATGAAGTACTATGTCAGTATGGGTCTAATCAGGAAAGACACATCACACAGCAGAAGAAAGAGGGTAAATTTGATACAAATTATTATTAGCTGTGAAAAAATAATAACTGTAAGATACTAAGAAACTCTATATGATACCCTAGGGCCAAGAGTCCAGTCCTCTATATAGCAGAGAAATTGGCTGGTTTAGCCAGGCTGCTACTGGTCTAGAATCTCTGGACAAGTAGAAGGCAATACACCCCTCTGGAGTGTAGGCAGGGAGAAGGTGATCAGTAAACTGGTCACTTGGATGTACAGTGGGTGGATAGAGAGGATGGGACCCCTTCAGGCCACAGGCAGACTTGTGCTGTGGCCTGCAGAAGAATCAGAGCACTGGTGTGGGTGAGTGGCCTTTGGGGACACAGGCACAGGAGGGAGGCCTTTGAGTAAACGTGCTGGTAAGAAAGCTAGTGGGAACCTGCTGTATAGCACAGGGAGCTCAGCTCGGTGCTCTGTGATGACATAGTTGGGTGGGATGGTGGGGGGAGGGAGGTCCAAGAGGGAGGGTATATATGTATACATATAGCTGATTCACTTTATTGTTCAGCAGAAACTAACACAACATTGTAAAGCAATTATACTCCAGTTAAAATAAATAAAAATAAATAAAAATGTTACATGATTAAAAAAATAAATAAATAAAATTTTTAAAAACATAAAAAAAGAAGCATTCTGGCATAGAGAGTCTTAGGTGTTCCCGTTTCTGTGTTGAGATGTTCCGTGGACAGATTATTGCTAGACAGAAGCTGCAAGGTCATTGAGGGATTCTGAGTTCTGGGCCTGTGGCTGGGGCAGAAGTCTACTAGCTGACCTCACACTTACACAGTGGACTCACCCTGCCTCAGTTGGAACTTGAAGGAAAGCCTCTCTTTCAATGTCCCTCTATTGCCATCTACTGGGAAAGCTTAACACTGTGCTTACTTAAAAAGAGAAATGCTTAATGGAATTATTAATACATTTTTTTTATCACAGATCATATATTAAAGTATCATTCCAAGCTGAGAGGCAATAAATTGATAACTGACACAAATATCAGAGAATAAATCTAAGAAAGTAAAGACCTATGTGGAAAAATTATAAAACTTTATTCAGAGATGCTGCTGTAGGTTGAATTGTGCCCCTCACCACTGCCCCAAATTCATATGTTGAAATCTTAACCCCCAGTACCTCAGAATGAGAACTTATTTGAAAATAGGGTCATTGCAGTTGTAATTAGTTAGGATAAAGTTATTAGTGTGTACCCTAATCCAGTATGAGTGGTGTCCTTATAAAAAGGGGAAATCTGGAAAAAGAAACATACATAGAAGAAATACCAAGACAAGCAAAAGAGCAAAAGAGAGAGGCATGGGACAGATTCACCCTTACAGCCCTCAGAAAGAACCAACCCTGCTGATACCTTGATTTTGGACTTCTAGCCTCCAGAATCACGAGACAATCAAGTCCTGTTATTTAAACAACCCAGTTTGTGACACTTTGTTACTGCAAACTAATACATAGGAAAGCAATACAGATAATAATCGTTCAACAAATAGAGAAATTTACTATGTTCACTGACTGAGAAACTCAATATTGTAAAGATATCAGTTCTCTTTGTATTACTTTAAAGATTCAATGTAATCACAAGCAAAAATCCCAACAATCATTGTATGTGACATTTGACAAGGCGATTTTAAATATTATGCAGTAGTGCAATAGGTCAAGAATACCAAAGAGGAAGAAAAAGGTAGGAAGATATTCAATAGCACAGGCAGTCTTTGCTTTGTGTGGTAGTTGAAGACCATTCAAGCTGAAGCTATGCAGAGCAATTGTAATAATCAGTAGGAAAAATTATGATTGTTCTGTGAACATTAAACATTTTTGTCAAAAGTTAAAAATCTCTTACTTTTGGTTATACATGTATAAGAATTTTTTTAAATGGTAAGGCTGTCATTTAAGACATTAGAAATACTTAGAACTAAAGTGTCAAATATCTGGGAGTTCTTTTAATGTGAAGTTATTTTATGCTATTCGTAGCATCATTATTTGTAATACTCCCAAACTGGAAACAACACAAATGCTCCTCATTATTAGAACTGGTGCATATACTTTGGAATGTTCATAGAATGGAATTTATGCAACAATAACAAATGAGGAAATTATAGCTACTAGCATCAAGATAAACAACTTTTATTAGAGTTAGCAAAATTAGTAAGTCAAAAAGAGTAAACATAGAGTATGATTGCATGTTAAAAGGTTTAAGAACAGACAAAACTATCGTGTTTAGTGGTGTATGTGAAGATGGTACAAATATCAATAAATGCAAGGTAAAGATTTTTACAAAGGCCAGGAAAGGGGTACCTTTAGGTTTGATGGAGTGGGGATGTAGTTGAGAAGGGGCACACTAAGGGTTTATAAATTACATGACGTGATCTTTAAGTTAGGTCATAGTTACACAAGTGTATGCTTTGTAATTATTATTTGAGTGCACACATATGTTTTATATTGTATACTGCCATTTACTGATACATATTTAATGCTATCCTTAAAAATGAAGACTTAGTGAGTGGAAAAGAAACACAGGAAACATCTGGGAGGCTCTAATGACTATTTCTTGACATATACAGACATGTGTGTGTATATCTATAATATAATATTATATTTCACAATAAAAATAATCTCATATCCATATAATAAGTGTGTTTTTGTATATTTTCTTTTACAAACCATAATAGGCTACTAGATATTTGAAAAACAACAGGCTTTAGCTCAATTAAATGCAATGGAAGTATTTCCAACATCATCTCTTAGGTTTGGGGCTTTGTTGTTGTTACCATTCTGCTCAGCAAAGCTGAAACATGACTTTGAGTCTGGAAATTTCAGACAAGGCCAGGAGGCCCAGCAAAAGGAAAAACTAGAGAAAGAATGATGAGGAGATCTGCACTACACATCAGAAATATATCAACTTTTGATCAAGGTCCTTTCTGCAGTCTAAGGGTGGGCCAAGGCAGATCATTGCAAGGTATAGACCACTCACTACTTTTTTTCTGCACGGTGAGCAACTCAACTGGTGGCTGCCAAGGATTCCCTCTAGACTTCCCTGATCATCACATCTTCCTGAAGCATGATGTACAACTGGTGATTTTGCTGCTTGCCTTCCCATATGGTAAGTCTGAATTGCTTTTCACTTTCTCTAGGATGAAAGATCTCATCTAATTACCCTAAGTTCTTAGTTGGTGTGGCGGGCTCCATGCAGAACTTGCCATTTGAGGGAGCAAACAATGTTTCGAATAGCAGAGGCTACTAAGCCTGGCACTGAGAGTCCAACCAAAGGTTGGGAGACACTGCCAAGACTCTGGTCATGACCACAGACCAGGGAAGAGGGACAGGTCTCACAAAACCAAGGGACAAGCTGCTAGGCCTTGATATTAATGCCATTCTCTTCCATATTACAAGCACCTGTTAAAAATTTCAGATGGCAAAAATGAGTGTAAAATGAGGATGATCTCCCTCATATTCTCCTGACCCCCAACACCACTGCCGGAGGTAACAACTATGAACACTCCAGCCTATACTCCCTGCACAGCTAGATATTTAGATGTGTAAATATAGACACATATCAACTTTTTTTTTCATTTTCCTTACATGGAGTTATATTCTACCTTATACCTAAAAGAAGGCCTGTAGTAGGCCCCTCCCATATTAGGAAAATTCATAGTGTCTCTGCAAAGTCTGTCCCAAATAGACCCTTCCTGCTCAGAACAGAGGCCTTCTGTGCAGCCTGTGCTCAGCTGTGGCCAAGAAAGGCCCTGGCTATATTTCAGACCTCTTCTCATCCCCGTACAGTGCTGAGCTCGGAACTTGAGGGTAACCCCACAAAGCTTGTAGTGGGACATACGACACTTCCCTTCCTCCACAGAAAGTATTCAAGTCAGTCACCTCACCAGTTATCAAAAAGGACATGCAGCACTTGCCTCATTCCCTGACGATCTCATTTATAATGCTTTCTTATGGGAAAGCAGAAATCATTTTGACCTGGAAGACTGGATTCCCGGAAATGCTAACCTCTAACCTTGAAAATACAAGCAGACATATGGGTTTGCCCTCCTCTCCCTCTGCATGGGCCTGAGAGTGGCCAGGGAAGGAAATACATTGGCCTGTTAACCAGGCACATGATACTTGGGAACTAGTCCCCCTGTTCTCTTCCAAAGGACTGTGAAAAACATGGGCTTTTCAGGGGCTGCTTATCTCCGTAGGACTCTGCTGAAATGATCTTTTCTTGGAAATAGCCTGGAAAATTCAAGCCCTGTGACCTGCTTCAAAGGCTCAGTACACCATCTTGGGCACCTGGGATGGAGTGATATACAGATACCCACCTAGGCTTTAATTCACAAAAATGGATCTTGCCATTTCCCAGACTGTGAAAGTGAAGGAAGAAATTGAATAATCTTAAGCAAGGGAGTAACAGAGTGGAATAACATCCTTTAGATGCAAGGCTACTGGGTAGCTGTAGAATTCCCACACACACCACCAAACAATAATCCATAATGAAGAGCCAGGCCTCTTACCCTAGTGTATTTTATTTCCCTATGGAATAAATAGCCTTTTCCCCCTGATTATAATTAGTACATGTGAATTATTTTAAAATTCAAACAACTCAGGAATGCATGTGAGTAAAAGTAAAGATCATTTCAAAGTATTTCTCCACTTTGAAATTTCTCTACTTTGAAGTGATAGCAATTAATATTTTGCTGACCATGAGAGGCACAAGTTTGGCCCCCATAATCAATCTTCACTCTTTAGTGTTATTCATTCCCATGCATATGTTGTATCTCATAACAAAATGGACTTTGCAGATGTAATTAAAGTTACTGGTCAGTTGACCTTAAGATACAGTGATTATCCTGGATTTTTAAGGTGATCCTGCTATAATCACATGAGCCCTTAAAAGTACATGGTGGAAACAGAAAAGGAAGTCAGAAAAATCTGAAGCATGAGGACTCAATAGCTGTTGCTTCTTTGAGGATGGAGTCGTGTGAGAAGGAATGTAGGCAGTCTGAAGTTCCTGGGAGGAAGGACCCTGGCTGACAGCTAGTGAGAAATGGGAGCCTCAGTCCTACAACCACAAGAAATTAAATTCTGCCAAAAATCTGAATGAGCTTAGAAGCAGATTCTTCCCCCAGAGCCTCCAGAAAGGAATGTGGCCCTGCCTGCACTTTGATCTCAGCCTTTTGAGACCCTAAGCAGAGAACCCATTTAAGCCATACTGTTCCCAGACTTCTGACCATGAAAACTGTGAGATAATAAATGGGTTTTGTTTTAAGACACTAAGTTTGTAGTAGTTTGTAATGACAGCAATAGCAAATATAGTGACAATCCTTTAATGTACCTCTTTTTCTATATATACACACATTCATACAAATATGTGTGTATGTGTGTAATTAACTTGCATACTTGGGATTTTTTGTGAACAATTAAAGCAGTTTGCCCTACTTCCTCTTACCTTCTTCCTACACTATCCCCTTTAACCAATATTAGTAATTTGAGGCTTACAATTTCCTACCTTTGTCTTTGGTGATATATTATATATCCTTATACCTCCAGCACTTAGCAAATTCACTTACACATAGCAGATATTCAATCAGTGTTTGATGAATAAATGATAAAATGGGCATTATATTTAATTTATCAGGTTTTATTTTCTCTATATTTTTGAGTACTTAAGCAAATTCATGTGTATATCAATTTTGAAAAACAACAAAATAAAAGAGAAGGGGAAAGCCAGGATATAATCATATTTATATTTTTCTCCCCTATTCCCAACTATTTACTGGTGAATTTCTTGCACAAGAAGCAGCCTTTTTCAATACCATGTAATCTGTTCCATATCACAGAATATGATAGAAACTTTCCCAAAATAACGAAACTTTTACTCAATATCTGGAAAAGAACAACAGAATGTTTGACCCATTCCATACATAAACCTACAGATTCTGAAGTGAATTGAACATTCTATTTGGACAATATGCTAAAAGATACTAAACAACAGATAAATCACTAATTTACCCAAGTGTAACAGGAATACTTTATTAATCTGATTAAGCTGTCATAACAAAATACCATGGTGGCTTAAACAACAGAAATTTATTTTCTCACAGTTCTGAAGGCTGGTAGCTGGATCAGGGCGACAGTATGGTCAGTTTCTGGTAAGAACTCTCTTCCTAACTTGCAGACAGCTGCGTTCTCGCTGTGTCTTCACATGGCCTTTCCTCAGTGCATGCGCATGGGGAGAGAGAGAAATCTCTGATGTCTCTTCTTATAAGGGAACTAATCCTATTGGATTAGGGCCCACCCTTATGACCTCATTTAATCTTAATTATCTCCTTAGGGGTTCTATCTATAAATACAGTCACAGTGGGGTTAGGACTTCAACATATGAATTGGTGGGGGTGGGGGCCCAATTCAGTCCATAGCAAATACCAATGGAATATACTATCTTCCCCTCACACACTCAGCTCTTCATGACTTCTCAGTGTAGCATATTTGATTGTCCACTCCAAACACAAAGAATGTGCCTCAGCCTTCACTTGTGTCTGCTGCTGGCCATAGAACTGGCATTAGCTATACCACTGGCAATAGTCCTGGCTCCAGAACTGGCCGTGGTATCAGTACCAATATTGCCTTAAATTCTGGCTTGGACATTTTCCTCCTCCTCTCTCAAGGCCTCTTCATACTGTGACCTCTCTCAAGGCCTCTTCATACTGTGACCTTCAGACATCAACATTATTAATCTCATCCACAAACTCCAAAACTTTCATCTTGCTGGTTTCAGTATAGGTACAAGTGCCCCATAGGAATTGGTAGCTTATAAGATCACTGTTGTGTATCTGTCTCAGATTTTGCTGCACAAAATCTTCTTATGGGTTTTCTGGGCTCCCCAAAGATAATGTTCTTCCTCCCAGGATGTAACATCAACTTGCTTAGCATGTTCCAGACGACCTCTTCAGAAGCAGATCTTCATGAAGATCAAGGCCAGGATGGACGGCAGTTTTGAGCAAGTCCTGGTCATCATTCAGTCTCTCAGCACAGGTGAGGGTCCATTTTGTTGATGAGGATGTCACATTGCTCCCTGGCACCTCTGTGCACTTCCTTCAACTTAAGGCCAAAGAGTAACTCCAGGCTCTCAGAGATTCTCCTCAGGATCTCAGGGAAGCAATTCTTGTACTGTTGGGTGATATCCTTGTACTGTTGGGTCATGGGCTCTTTCATCTGGTTTTTGAGCAGCAGGAACACCTCTAAGTCAGCCATCTTATTGTTCAAAATGTTCCTGGGCCTTTACTCAGTAACTAGTGAGGCCAATGACGTGCATAGGCTCTCCTTTTCCTTTTGGCTGCTGGATCCCTCATCTGAGTTGCTCCATGAGGTGGCTAAGGCAGCAGTGGAGGTGAAATGGGGATTCTAAAGATGCTGAGAAGCACACAGCGTCCCATCAGCAGGTTCCCCCTTTAAGAGACCTATGATCTGATAATAGGAGGGTGGGGAGAAGGTCCCCTCCTAAGCCTCAGAAGCCTGATTCTCACCTGAGGCCTGGCAGCATTTCTTGTGGGCTCTGCATCAACTCTTCTGACCTTGAAGCAGGTCTCTTGTAGGGGTCTTGAGAAGAATGTGGGTAGCAGGGCTGGAGATGGGGACCCAGAGGAAGGGTGGAAAGGGCAACAGGAGGATGAAGTGAAGGAGGTGTGAGTGGCCTCAGCAAGGAATCTCCACAATGGCTTGGAAGAAAGCCATCCCTGCTTTTTGTACTTCAGAATACTGACCTAGACCTCAGCCAGGCTCTGGTCCTTATGATCATCCTGTCCCCTGAGACCCTTAAAGAGAAAGTAAAGAAGCTTCTCAGGCTTCAGACTACCAGTCCTGTCCCGTGCTTCCCAGCCTTAACAGAAGTAGTTTCAGATGGTGGGGCACTCAGTCCACATTCAGGGGTCATTACCTTGGCTCCTCTTAGGGCCTGTTCCCCTCAACTGAGGCTGTTTCCATTTAAACCACCACCCTCCCCACTCTCCACAGAGAAAGCTCAAGTCTGCTCCTCAACCCCAAACCCCCATATGTCTATAGCAGAATTAGGAGAGAAGTTTAAATGATCTCTCCCCATTTCCTGTTGAGGTGTGAGAATATATGGAAGGACTGGGGTAGATTTAGTCTTCTTGTGTGCATGTTAGTCTCATGGGTCATGGCTGCCTACCTAGTCCCTCACACTCCTGGACACCAAGACTTTACTTGGCAGGGTTAGTGAAGAGCTTAAGCTCTATTTCCTGGGCTCTGAAGGTGCTCACAGCCAGAAATATCCTGTTTTATTTGTTGGCCCATCTTCTCCAAGGAGGAGGTGAAGAGATACCTCAGGTTAAAGGAAGTAATTGCCAGGATCTCCCAGGGCTCAGGGCTGAAAACAGGGATGGGGTTCTATTGGGCCAACTGTGTTATGGGGTAGGCAGTCCCCTCAGTCTTCATTCAGGATCTTCACCTTAACGCCAGGTAGAAACTGCACCCGCTGCCATCTGCTGACCTGAGACCTGCCCCCTCAGACCAAGGCTCTCACTTCTTGGATACCTCTGAAAAGGAAGCAGCAGGGAGGCACTCCCAGAGTGGACAACAGGTGCCATGTTATGTGGGCTCTTGCCTGATCTGGGGTGAGCAGTCCCCTCAGTCCTCAATCAAGGTCCTTATCTTGACTCAAGGCAGGGCCTGAGCTCCATCCAATCTTCTGACCTGTGGCCAGCTCTCTCAAACGAAGGCATCACCTCCATGAGACTCCAGAAGAGGAAGTGAGGGGGGTCCTCCACTAGGCAGCTGTGCCCAGGGTCTCCCAGGAATGACAGCATTGGTGGGGCTCTGTGGGGATCCCTCTGTTCAGGGATGGGTTGTCCCCTTCATCCTTCTGTAGGTACTGTGGTGTGGTAAAGAATTAACCTTGCCCAAAGAAAGGTCTGAACTTTGCCTGTGGCTCCTGGGACGTAATCCCTAAGCCCTTGTAATGTCCTGCCTGAGAAAAGTGTCTTTGTTTATTTGGGGGCCTTGGGCCATATGAGTAGTCTATGCTAGCAATGCTTTATGGTGGGTGGGGGCACATGGTATGAGTCCCATCTCAAGAGGAGCTGAAGGAAAAGTTAGCTACATGGGTGGTCAACCACATCTACATGACTGAGCTCTAATAAAAACTCAGGACACCAAGGCTCAATTGAGTTTCTCTGGTTAGCAATTCTCCATGTATATTTCACACATTGCTGTCAGCAGAAATTAGCACTGTCCATGACTCCATGAGGAGAGGACAACTGGAAGCTTTGTATGTGGAATGTGTATAACTCTCCTGGACTCTGCCCCATGCATCTCTTCTCTTGGCTGATTTTAGTCTGTATCTTTTCAATAAACCATAACTGTGAGTATAACAGCTTTCAGTGGATTCTGTTAGTCCTTCTAGTGAATTATCAAACCTGAGGATGGTCTTGAGGACTCTCAAACTTGCAGTTGGTGTCAGATGTGAGGATGCTTAGGAACTGCTGAATTTGGCAAATCTTTACCTTGACCCCTAACAGGACCTGAGATTCCTTCCTCTGTTGACCTGATGCTTCTCCTCTCAGACAAAGGCCCCACCTCACAAAAAAAGTAGAAAATAATCATGTATGTCTTCCAGTCACCTCTACTCTATGCCTCTGAGTGTAGATATCAGGAATGAGGATCTGTGCACCTTCCCCCACACCCATTTCCCTTATGGCTTGGATGGCCTCCTCAATCCCCTCTCAAGTCCCTTACCTAGATTCTTGGCAGGATCTAAGACTCTTCCCTCGGCTGACTTGAGGCTGACCACTCAGACCAAGTCCAAGCTTCACAAAGGTCCCTGAGGAGGAAGTGAGGGGAAGCTTCAGAAGGGCAGCACTGCTTGGGGCCTCCCATGGCTGATAGCAGGGATCAGACTCTGTGGGACACCCTCTGTTCTGGAGTGGGTTGTCCCTTTCATTCCCACTCAGCATCCCCATCTTAGCTCCTGGCAGGGAATGAGTTCCTTCCCATCTGCTGACCTGAACACTCCCACCTCTCTAACCAAGGCTTCACCTCCCTAAGATCTCTGCAAGGAAGTAAAAAAGAAAAAACACTTCATTCTGCTACCACTGCCAGGGGCCTTCTGGGGCTGACAGCAGGGGTGGGATTCTGTGATATCCTCACTGTTTCAGAGTGGGTGGTCCCCTGAGTCTTCAACTTGAGTCCTGGAATAGAATGGGCTTCTTCTTCTCTGCTGACCTGAAGCCTGCCTCCTCAGACCTTAGCTCTCACCTCCAGGAGACCTCTGAAGAGGAAGTTGGGGAGTTTCATCCTGACAGTCCTTCCTGGGACCTCCCAGTGGTGATAGCAGGGACCAACCAGACTCTATAGAATCCAATATATATGGTGTTAGTATGGCCTTTGTCCTCATGTTAGGGTCATCCCCTTAGCTACAGTCAGGGCTTAGGATCTTTTGCTGGTCTGAGGCCTCCCCATCTCAAACCAAGGTCCTTATCTCCCAGTCACCTGAGAAAGAATAAGGAAATGCCACTGGATTCAGCTGGCCATCCCTCCCTGGGATCTTCCAGAGCTGACAGCCGGGGTGGAGGTGATGTGGCTCTATAGGGCTTCATCTGTTTCAGAGATAAGAAAATTTCCTACAGAAATTAATTCTGTTGCTTCTCTAGAATGCAGATGATCTCTTCCAGTTTCTTTTTCTTTTCCTTCCACTATGGCATATATATGACTTTTTCATGTATATCTGGATTGATTTCTGGACCCGCTATTCTTTTTCATTAATTAATTTGCCAATTATTATGCCAGAATAACATTGCTTAATTGCTGCATTAAGTTTACTATTACTGAGGGCAATTTCACACTTATTATTTTCTTTTCTTCAGTACTATCTTGGTTATGTATCTCTTATATAGCCATGCATATGCATCTAAATCACATTTAAGGTCAATTATAAAATTTTAAACTTTCTCATATGTCATGCAGGTCTTATTAGAATATGATATATCTATATGTTCAGATTTTTCTTGGCCTTCAGTAAAGTTTTGTATGCTATTTTGTTTAGCAATGGAACACTTCTTGTAAGTTTATTGTTAGACATAATTTGTAATTGTTTTAAACGCACTCATTTTTTTTACTATTTTCCATTTTGTGATTGATCACATATTACAAAACTATAGAATTTCATATATTTATTTGACATAGTTCCAACTAAATAAGTGCTGTTTTTAAACTTTTGGTATTTTTCTATTGCTTCACCTACATTTCACTTCTCTTAGTGGACAATCAAATTTTTGGAGCATCATGATAAAATTTTGCTCTTCCTATTTTTTGGGCAATTTAAAAAATAAAATTGTACCTATTTAAAATGTACATTGTAATGACAATATACATATAAAAAGTGAAATGATTACTACAGTCAAACTAATTAGCATATCATATCCTCACAAAGTTACCACTTATTTGTGTGTGATGAGAGTATCCAAAATCTACTGTCTTAATGAATTTCCATCATTCAATACAGTATTATTTACTATAGTCTTCATACTGTACATTCAATCTCTTTATTATATTTATTTTTGTTTTTGTTAATTGAATTGAATAAGACCTCCAGTGCAATCTTTACCAAAATGGTGCTATCAGGCATCCAGGTTGCCTTACCTTAGCTGGAATTATCCTAGTGTTTCACCATCTTATACACTGTTTCTTTCTCATTTATATGCTTATCAAGTTAAGGATGTATATCTTCTGTTCATAGTTTACTGAGAGGTTTTATTAAGATGGAATGTTAAAATTTTTAAATGTCTTTTTTTTGATCCAAGTGATATTTTTCCTCCCAAAGGTGGTTCCTGTTGCAAATAAGGTGATAAAACTCAAACCATGTAGGAAGTGACAAACTATTGGAAGATAATTCTCCATGGACCTGGTGTTTCTGCACATCTGAGTGAATGGCATTGACAGTTTTTATCAAAGATGTTTGCAGAGCTGCTCCCATTCAAGGAGCATATTTGCTTACATTCCAGGGTAATAATGTCTGACTTCCCTTCTCAGACATTCCAGAGAGATAAAGTTAATGTCTCTCTCTGAGTCAGAGGACAGATTTATCTCCTAACCAGAATAATAATGATAATGTTTTCCTCTAGGGCACAGTATGGGCAATTTGCTAGCAGTATCCTTATAAGGTTGGGGGATTCCTAAATTCAGAGTTCCTCAGCTGTGACACAAGACACCATGAGGGACTTGGGAACCAGCGGGAACCAATGTGAACGTGAAGCTCATGCTCATGCTGCCTGCTGTGTAATAAACTGCCTAAATCCTATTGGGCTCCTTCTCCTTACTAGCCAATCTACGGAAGTGTAGTAAGGCAGCCTGGCAGGTACTGTAGTCATCACTGTTGCTTAGAAATTGCTTGACCACTTGACCCAAACATTTAAAGATGTTAGACTTTGGGAGAGAATAACAGCTTTGTAAATATTGTCACTGATAGATCATTTAAGAAAGGTTAGGAAAGAATTATGTGAAAATCAGAGATCAGCAGCTCTTGCTTTTTGGAAAATGAGATAAATTATTGAGGCATGATGAATATATTTAGTAATAAAAGCAATCTTTGAGACTGCTGTAAATCAGAGAAAGGAAAAAAACTAGCTCAACAGCAACTGCTTATGAGGTGCAAAGGTGGTGGACATGGTTGGGGTGTAGATGACAGAGGAAAGGGTTCAATTCAGATTATGGTACTATTGCTGGTTAACATATTATCCAGATTTCTGGGTAAGAAACTTCCAATATATATTTCCACCTCTAATATCCCTCTCCAACCCAGTTTAGTTTCCAGATGGGGGGATATTTCCAAAGATTGGAGGATGATAACCTTCCATGGGACAGTTGTACCATACTCTCCCTTCCATGGAATTTGTTCACATTCACTCCTTTCTCCCATTCTCAGAAAATTGTTGACATCAGCAAGGAAAGTTCATTTCTGCCCTTTCTCAGTTCATAGCCCTTATAGAGTGGGCATGCCACTCGTTGCCCACACCCAAAATCAGGATCTGCAAGTCAGCTTCAGCAGTGGGATACAGGCAGAAGGGTGGAGAAAGGATAAGGCTTACACAGCAAGTACCTTGGGGACTGTACTTACATCATGCTGGCATCATCTGGCACTTTTACAAGCTCAGGATTGGCTAGTCTCCTTAACCCACCCAGGGATGCCAAGTTCCCTCACAAAGATAGGGTTTCTCCACTTCCACAGATGGCCTCAGACATCCTAGACAGTAAATAGCATTAATCAGTGTATATGTCATGGGGGTCTAATGTTTCAAAGGTCAGCTGCAAGCCTACCCTAGTGAGAGGAGCAGAGAATACGAGTCAGCCCAAGGCAACCTCAAGGAACTGATTCCCAGCAGCCGTACAGCAGATACTTCTGAATACTCAGTGCCCATCATGCTGAAATTGAGTAAGCCACTCATGTGAAGGGCAACAGGACACATAGATGTTCCCATGTGGATGAAGAACAGGTGAGGTTGTAAGAGCAGTATTGCAGGGAGGCTGGCATGAGAGAAGGTTGTGTTCAGAAATAGGAATGCATTATAGACTTCACAACCCATGTCCTTTCCAGTGAATGAACTTGAAATATCTGTGGAAAATGGAAGAGTCACAAGGAATTATCTGAGCCCTATGAGGGCAGCTCAAAGGTTGGTGACTTTGATAGGAAACCATGGGATTTACTGAGCTGTGTGGCCTGGGAAGATCAAATATTCAAAGTTCCTTTTGCATGGAACCACAGAACCTTCCCTTCAATAGAAATAATAAGTATAGGATTTATGTGGATTTCGCTCTTTTGGTTTTTGTTTAAGTACTATTTTAAGGCAATACAAATTTAATTGTGGAAAACCAACAAAATATGAATAAACTTTAACCAAGCAACTTGTTTGATAAGGAGAGCAGAAATAGTTGCTCAGTGTCTCTGTGATACAGTTTATCCATTCCACTGTTGCTGGAGATTTGAGTTGTTGCCAGTTTATGATCATTATAAATAATGCTTCTATGATCACCCCTTTACATGTTCTTTCATGGACATATATACCAATTTCTGTGGGATATATACCAGGAGTTGAATGGCTGAGTCATAGGACATGCATTTATTCAGCTTAGTAAACATAGGGAAATGGTTTTCTTAAGTGGTTGTACCAACTTCCACTCTCACTGGCAGTATAAGAGAATACTTATTGCTCTATATCCTCACCAGAAAAGAAAAGGTATTTTTCTTTTATTTCATTTTAGCAATCTGGTGTTTGTGTAAAAGTATGTGAGTGAAAAAATGTTGCCTGCCATATCAGTAAACAAAAGATGTTGCAGCCATCAAGCCATCACATTACAGCCTCCCCAATAGTGAGCCCTGAGGCAACTCAGGATAGAAACAGGATTGCCTGCCATCAAGCCATCAACCACTGCATCCACCCACCAACAGTGCATCCTCAGGAGACTCAGGATGAGATAGCACAGGATACTGGCCCCAGATAACTGAGGTACATATCAAAGGAATGATTTCAATGAGCCCTGAATTTTGCATCTTCCCATACATAGAAAAGTGCTAAATTCCTTACCTTGAGATATCTGATTTTCTTTAACAGTAATTTTTTGATGTTCTGACTGCCTGGTCTTTGTTGCAAAAACTCCTATATATCCTGGCTCCTCCCTTACATCTTCAGAGCTGTCCCTCAGAGCTATCTGAGAGGCTGTGTCCTGGGCTTACGTCCTCAGTTTTGTCTGCCAAATAAAACATAATTCTCAACTTTTAAGTTGTGCATTTTTCAGTTGACAGGTATCACCTTGTGGTTTTTACAGTTCCCCTAATGATTAATGAAGATTAATGTATTTTCATATGTTTATTTTCTATTCTACTGTGTTAGAGTTTAATCTTAAATTCAGAATACCACTGAATTCTGATCTTCACTTGTACTATGAACCCTGGAACTGGTATTAGACAATCATAGACCCAGTAATTTGGCCACCTGATGTGCTCAGAGACAAACAGCTTAGAGTCTAATGCTCTTCCCACATTAGTATACAAGTTGCTTGGAATGCTACAGTTAAGGTAATTATATTCTCCAAATCCAAAATCAGAAAGCCAATTAGATAGTCATACCTCACGTTATAATTCATCCTTCCATGACTGAGGCACCCTGTCTCTTTCTGTGCCCCCAAAACACCTGTCATCCCCTGTTTTCCTTCACTTACTCTCCCACCATACACACTGAAGTTTCATTATCTAGGCATCCTATCTTGTCCGCTCTATCTATTTGTTGTCTGAAGATAAGGCCTCCTTCCACGCTGGCCTTTTTAGCCCAAGGCTAAAAAAATAAAATAAAATAAAACTCTCATTTCCCATTAAAAAAAAGAAAACACTCCTCTACTCCCTTTCCTCACTCTTTAAGCAGCTGACAGCTTTGCAAAATATCTAAAAGGTTCTCTCTCATGCTATCCTGATTAGAGATGTGGTGGGTAAACTTGGGTCTATGGTCCTTTGAGGTCAGTACTCTTATATAAAAATGGCATACGGTTGTTTCCAATTTTTTATTAGTATAATCCCTTTATCCACCTGAATAATTTCCTCCAAATAGGCTAGCAATAATTTCACTGTGCATCATCCCCAGTCCATGAAAACAAGGATGGCAGAGCAGTTGTAATTGAAGTGAGGGCCGTGAACCTAGGCTCTTGCCCAGCTAGCACCTCTTCTTCCTTCTCAGTTTAGTGAGCCCTCACACCCGCAGAATGCTAGGGCTCCCTTATGAACTCTTTGGGAAGCCCTGTGTTGGGCGAGCCTTCTTCAGATGCAGGCCACCCATCGTGCTACTGTACAGGTATCTGCCTGCATGGACTCTAATTTTGTGCTTGGCTTTCAAGCACTGCCAACAACACATGCCCTCCTTCATGCTTGGTATATCTCACAATCATTTTTCTTATTTCATCAATTTACCTATCACTAACCGTCACTTCCCATATACAGATACACACTCTGTTCCAACTCCCCATTTCTCTCAGGATTTTTCACAAGCCTTGGCTTCCTACTCTCTGCTAATCCACGTCTCTTCCCTGCTTCCTGGCCCAGCTCCCAACTCCCTTCTAGGAAAGAGACCTCTGCTACTGCCTTTAATGGAAAGCTTCTCAATACCTCAGAACACAACGGATTCTCTGTCTCAACACCTGTGCTTTCCCTTCTTTGAAAATGTTCTCAGACTAGGATCTTCCTCATGACTGGGTTTTATTCTTTCAATAATCAGACTATCCACATGGGTAGGGAGCTTGGTGCCTCTTACTTTCATATTTTTGCTTCCCTGACCTAATATACCATCTTCAGGAGTTGTTTTCACTATTTTCTGCTTTGGATTGAACCCAGAGGAAGACAAAGCAAAGGAACCTGGGAAATTTTTCTCATAAATCAGGCTGAAGTCTGGTGACAGGACCTGCTAAAGACATACTGCTCAATTACCCTTCAGCATGTAAGCTTAAGTGGAAACGATTAGTGATCCTGCTTAAATGAGCAGAGAAGAATGATGAGTGACTGCTGTTCACAGCACTCCTGCTATTTCCACTGTGATTACCCTGGAAATGATGGCTTCTTTCTTCAACACTGGGTACATGCTGGCTCCTCCAGTCACTCCTCAAACACTTATGCAGTGTCCAGGCACTGTGAAAGGACCTCAGGTACAAAGAAAACTGATGTCCCTTCCTAGGCAGCCTTATCACTCACACACCCACACACACACACGCACACCTCTATTCTTTCCATCTCAGTGGGATAAGGGCCAGTGGGTATTAGCAGCTGAAGGAGGTCAAAACGTGGTGGCCGTGAGATAGAAACCCATGCATCTCAGAGATAGGATACCCATTTAAGGATACATAGGCCATGGTGTCATGCAGAGGTCAGGTTCAGTGCTGAGGAACACCTACAAGACCCCAGGGCTCTCAATTGGCATTTCTGAAGTCTTCGATGACAATTAAGGCAATGATATTCACCCCACAAGGATGCTGATTTTGAAATAGTATTTCATGGAGGAGGTTGTGTGATACCTTCTACTTAAATCTGAGTCAGTTGTCAATGGAGAGTGGGCATCTGCACATCTGGACAGGGAAGGCTTGGGACATGTTAGGGGCTGAGTTAATGACCTTTTCTGGAAGGCCTTTCTGATGATGTGAGGGAATGAAGGGAGGCCCATTTTGGAGCAAGGGGCTGCCTTCCTGGTGACCCGCAGAAGATAACTCCAGAGTTCTTTTGCACAACCCCATAAGGCTCTTTCCCTTGAAAAGGGCTTTCCCCTTCATGAGCTAGTTGCCAGGCTATAGTCTTTGAGACAAAGTGCCCCCACATTGTGTACTGATACGTCCATGAGCCCAGATGATGATGATAAATTTTAAGCGTTAGGGGATAATCCTATCTCACTGGGGCACTTTGAAATCCCTACCTTCTATTTCTTAACCTGTTTGTGCGTTCTAAGATAACAGACTCTTCTCCTCTTCCCCCTCCTCTTCCATTGGAATTGCTGAGTCATAGGTTACACATATGTTCAGCTTTAGTGGAGCCTGCCTAAAAGCTTTCCCAAATGTTTTTTTAATCACCCATTTTATTTATTTATTTATTGGTTGTACATCGCAGCTTTCAGGGTCTTAATTCCCTGGCCAAGGATTGAACCCGTGCCCCCTGCAATGGAAGCGCTCTTAACCAATGGACCACCAAGGAATTCCCTCCAAAGTATTTTTACTTCACAAATGTTTACAAATGTACCCTCCCACCAGCAATGTACTGCTTCACAGAAACCAACAGGGTTGCTTCACATTCTCCCCAGCCTGAGTTATGTGCTACCATTCTGGTGTTGTGAGTAGTGGTTTTAATATTCATTCCCCTGATGATTAACGAAGTTGACCACGTCTTCGTAAGAATACCATGCTGGCTCAATGACAATAGCCCTGTAAAAGTTCATGGCATCTGGTAGTGTAAGTGCTCCAGCTTTATTCATATTTTTCAATATTGCTTTACCTACTCTTTATGTTTTGAATTTCTATATCAATTTTAGAAACATGTCAAATTCCACAAATCTGGTCAAAAAAGTTATCAAATTTTGAATAGGATCGTATTCAATCTGTAGATTAATGTAGAGAGAATTTATATTTTTGCAATGTTGACACTTGTAATCCATGATTATAGTATACATCTCCATTTGTTTAGAATACTTGGTAGCCCCTAGTAAGTAAGCTCATCATAATTGGAACAGAATATTCCTATGATGCAAAAACTATAGTGATATCACTAACATTTAGATAAATCAGAGTCTTTACGATATGTAATTCTCATTGTCTTGAGATTTGGTATTCATTCTTTAAAGCAGTAGTTCTCACATTTGAACACTCATTGGAATTCATGCTCTATGTAGAGGGCTTATTAAAACACAGGTATCCAGGCTCCAACTTCCAGAGTTTCTGATGCAGTATGTCAGGTCTGGGCCGAAGGATCTGCATCTCTCTAACAAGTTCTGAGGCAAGGTTAGTGTCACTAGTTAGGGGACCATACTTAAAGAACCACTGCTTTAAAGAAAGGCAGAGAAAATGCATTGGTCCAGAGCCTGTCCTGGGTGCCGAGGATGCAGAATGGTGTAATCATGGTCTCATTACTCCAGAGTCTCTCAGGCTAGTGTGGGAGACAACCCCGAAAACAGATGACTATAGTGCATCATAGGAAATGCCCTGTGAGTAGTTTTTACCTGTGAACTTGGGAGCTCAGGGAGGTTGGTTTTTTCCTAGGCAAAAAAACCCAAAAAGAATAATGTTTATCTGGATGAGTAAATCCCTATTGGGTAAATTTCAGCAAATTTTAAATGTGTGGCTGTGTTCATAGTGGGGAGAGATGAATATTTCAGTGTGAATATAAAGGTGAAAAATTGTTGTGAAATAAACTTTTGGCTTCCTTTTTCATCTGCTCCTTCATGGGAATTTAAACAATTCAAACCATACAAGTGTGTCAGTGGTTTTTTATGACTGCTATATTTCTATTGTTGACATTATAAAAAAACATCATGGCTGTTTCAATTCAAAATGCTATTAGGAACTGAGTCTTCATTAAGTAGAGGATAAATAGCTAAATGTTGGAGATATTCTCTTAAATTTGTGTATATGCATATGCTTTGCAGAAATGAGGCCACTTTCACTTTGATGTAGTAATTGGGTGATGATGGAATACCTCAAATTTTGTTTTATACCATTTTAAAGAGATTTCATGCTTCATTAGGTAATCCTTCCCTTTCTTTCTTACAAGCAGTAAAAATTCTCCTGTCCCCTGCAACATTTCAGGATGAGGGATGGGATGATTTGTCACTCACCATTAATCCTGACTCCTACACTGCAGTGGGCAGATATAGGCTGAAGGTTTGCTGGTCCCAGACTTGGCTGCAGACCAACACGGGTATCTTATCTCCTGGTATTTAAAAGCACTTGGGAGCTAATTTCTAATGGGAATTTCTTAGTTTCAAGAGAGGATTGTTCAGAAGAGAGAAAAGCTATGAGCACCTAGGGAGAGCTGCAAAAATGCCACAGTGAGGAAGTTGCTCAATAAAGTGAAAATAAAACTGCAATTAGGTACTCTTGTTAATTTTGTTAGTTTTGTTGTTGAATATTATTATCACAGTGAAATTTTATGCATTTTGTCGTAGTTGTAGGTACCAGCATCACAGAATGTAAAATTAGGCAGTTGAGCAAATGATGGGTTTTTTTTTTTCCCCATTGGGGTATTTGCATATAAACTGCAGTAGTACTTTTTGAGATATATTAACAGAATGGCTCTGGGTAATTTCCTGTTCTTGCTTTAATTGGAAAAGATATTGAGATACAAAAGTGATGACTGAGAGCCTCATCCACCAGGGGGCAGTCAGCAGAAGCAAGAAGAATGATAATCCTGCAGCCTGTGGAACAAAAACCACATTCACAGAAAGATAGACAAAATAAAAAGGCAGACGGCTATGTACCAGATAAAGAAACAAGATAAAATCCCAGAAAAACAATTAAATGAAGTGGATATAGGCAACCTTCCAGGAAAATCATTCAGAATAGTGATAGTGAAGATGACCCAGGACCTCGGAAAAAGAATGGAGGCAAAGATCGAGAAGATGCAAGAAATGTTTAACAAAGACCTAGAAGAATTAAAGAAAAAACACCTAGAATTAAAGAACAAATGATAAACAATACAATAAACAATATAATAACTGAAATGAAAAATACAGTAGAATGAATCAATAGCAGAATAACTGAGGCAGAAGAACAGATAAGTGACCTGGAAGACAGAATGGTGGAATTCACTGTTGCAGAGCAGAATAAAGAAGAAAGAATGAAAAGAAATGAAGACAGCATAAGAGACCTCTGGGACAACATTAAACATATGAACATTCACATTATAGGGGTCGCAGAAGGAGAAGAGAGAGAGAAAAGACCCGAGAAAATATTTGAAGAGATTATAGTCAAAAACTACTCTAACATGGGAAAGGAAATAGCCACCCAAGTCCAGGAAACACAGAGAGTCCCAGGCAGAATAAACCGAACAAGAAACATACAGAGACACATGGTAATCAAACTGACAAAAATTAAAGACAAAGAAATATTATTAAAAGCAACAAGGGAAAAATGACACATAACATACAAGAGAACTCCTATAAGGTTAACAGGTGATTTCTCAACAGAAACTCTATAAGCCAGAAGGGAGTGGCATGATATATTTAAAGTGATGAAAGGGAAGAACCTACAACCAAGATTACTCTACCCAGCAAGTATCTCATTCAGATTCAATAGAGAAATCAAAAGCTTTACAGACAAGCAAAAGCTAAGAGAATTCAGCACCACCAAACCAGCTCTACAAAAAAGGCTAAAGGAATTTTCTAAGTGGGAGACACAAGAGAAGAAAAAGATCTACCAAAACCAACCCAAAACAATTAAGAAAATGGTAATAGGAACATACATATCAATAATTACCTTAAATGTAAATGGATTAAATGCTCCAACCAAAAGACACAGACTAGCTGAATGGATACAAAAACAAGACCCATATATATGCTGTCTACAGGAGATGCACTTCAGACCTAGGGACACATACAGACTGAAAGTGAGGGGATGGAAAAAGATATTCCATGCAAATGGAAATCAAAAGAAAGCTGGAGTAGCAATACTCATATCAGATAAAGTAGACTTTAAAATAAAGAATGTTACAAGAGACAAGGAAGGACACTACATAATGAGCAAGGGATCAATCCAAGAAGAAGGTATAACAATTATAAATATATATGCACCCATCATAGGAGCACCTCAATACATAAGGCAAATGCTAACAGCTATAAAAGAGGAAATCGACAGTAACACAATAATAGTGGGGGAATTTAACACCCCACTTTCACCAATGGACATATCATCCAGGAAGAAAATTAATAAGGAAACACAAGCTTTAAATGACAAAATAAACCAGATAGATTTAATTGATATTTATAGGACATTCCATCCGAAAATAGCAGATTACACTTTCTTCTCAAATGCACACAGAACATTCTCCAGGATAATCACATCTTGGGTCACAAATCAAGCCTTGGTAAATTTAAGAAAATTGAAATCATATCAAGCATCTTTTCTGACCACAACGTTATGAGATTAGAAATAAATTACAGGGAAAAAAACATAAAAACCATAAATACATGGAGGCTAAACAATACCTTACTAAATAACCAAGAGATCACTGAAGAAATCAAAGAGGAAATCAAAAAATACCTAGAGACAAATGACAATGAAAACACGACAATCCAAAAACTATGGGATGTAGCAAAAGCAGTTCTAAGAGGAAAGTTTATAGCAATACAATCCTACCTCAAGAAACAAGAAAAATCTCAAATAAACAATCTAACCTTACACCTAAAGGAATTACAGAAAGAAGAACAAACAAAAACCAAAGTTAGTAGAAGGAAAGAAATCATAAAGATCAGAGCAGAAATAAATGAAATACAAACAAAGAAAACAATAACAAAGATCAATAAAACAAAAAGCTGGTTCTTTGGAAGATAAACAAAATCGATAAACCTTTAGCCAGACTCATCAAGAAAAAGGGAGAGGACTCAAATCAATAAAATTAGAAATGAAAAAGGAGAAGTTACAACAGACACAGCAGAAATACAAAGCATCCTAAGAGACTACTAAACGCAACTCTATGCCAATAAAATGGACAAACTTGATAAAATGGACAAAGTCTTAGAAAGGTGAAACTTTCCAAGACTGAACCAGGATGAAATAGAAAATATGAACAGACCAATCACAAGTAACGAAATTGAAACTGTGATTAAAAATCTTCCAACAGACAGAAGTCCAGGACCAGACGATTTCACAGGTGAATATTATCAAACATTCAGAGAAGAGCTAACACCCATCCTTCTCAAACTCTTGCAAAAAATTGCAGAGGAAGGAACACTCCCAAACTCATTCTATGAGGCCACCATCACCCTGATACCAAAACCAGACAAAGATGTCACAAAGGAAGAAAACTACAGTCCAATATCACTGATGAACATAGATGCAAAAAATCCTCAACAAGGTACTAGCAAAACAGAAACACATTAAAAGGATCATACACCATGATCAAGTGGGATTTATCCCAGGAATACAAGGATTCCTCAATACATGCAAATCAATCAATGTAATACACCATATTAACAAACTGAAGAATAAAAACCATATGATCATCTCAGTAGATGCAGAAAAAGCTTTTGACAAAATTCAACACCCATTTATGTATGATAAAAATTCTCCAGAAAGTGGGCATACAGGGAACCTACTTCAACATAATAAAGACCATATACAACAAACCCACAGCAAACATCATTCTCACTGGTGAAAACCTGAAAGCATCCTAAGATCAGGAACAAGACAAGGATGTCCACTGTGGCCACTACTATTCAACATAGTTTTGGAAGTCCTAGCCATGGCAATCAGGGAAGAAAAAGAAATAAAAGGAATACAAATTGGAAAAGAAGAAGTAAAACTGTCACTGTTTGTGGATGACAGGATACTAGACATAGATAATCCTAAAGATGCCACCAGAAAACTGCTAGAGATAATCAGTGAATTTGGTAAAGTTGCAGGATGCAAAATTAATGCACAGAAATCTCTTGCATTCCTATATACTAACAACAAAAGATCAGAAAGAGAAATTAAGAAAACAATCCCATTCACCATTACAACAAAAAGAATAAAATACCTAGGAATAAACCTACCTAAGGAGGTTAAAGACTTGTACTCAGAAAACTATAAGACACTGATGAAAGAAATCAAAGATGACACAAACAGATGTAGAGATATACCATGTTCTTGGATTGGAAGAATCAACATTGTGAAAATGACTATAGTACCGAAAGCAATCTACATATTCAATGCAATCCTTATCAAATTACCAATGGCAGTTTTTACAGAACTAGAACAAAAAATCTTAAAATTTGTATGGAGACACAAAAGACCCCAAATAGCCAAAGCAATCTTGAGAAAGAAAACTGGAGCTGGAGGAATCAGGCTCCCTGACTTCAGACTATACTACAAAGCTACAGTAATCAAGACAGTATGGTTCTGGCAGAAAAACTGAAAGATAGATCAATGGAATAGGATAGAAAGCCCAGAGATAAACCCACGCACATATGGTCAACTAAACTATGACAAAGGAGGCAAGGACATACAGTGGAGAAAAGACAGTCTCTTCAATAAGTGGTTCTGGGAAAACTGGACAGCTATTTATAAAAGAATGAAATTAGAACACTCCCTAACACCATACACAAAAATAAACTCAAAATGGATTAAAGACTTAAATGTAAGACCAGACACTATAAAACTCTTAGAGGAAAACATAGAAAGAACACTCTTTGACATAAATCACAGCATGATCTTTTTTGACCCACATCCTAGAGTAAGGGAAATAAAGGCAAAAATAAACAAATGGGACCTAATGAAACTTAAAAGCTTTTTCACAGCAAAGGAAACTACAAAGAAGACGAAAAGACAACCCTCAGAATGGGAGAAAATATTTCCAAACGAGTCAATAGACAAATGATTAATCTCCAAAATATATAAACAGCTCATGCAGCTCAATATTAAAAAAACCAAACAACCCAATCAAAACATGGGCAGAAATCCTAAGTAGCTATTACTCCAAAGAAGACATACAGATGGCCAGGAGGCACATGAAAAGCTGCTCAACATCATTAATTATTAGAGAAATGCAAATCAAACCTGCAATGAGCTATCACTTCACACTGGTTAGAATGGACATCATCAGAAAACCTGCAAACAACAAATGCTGGAGAGGGTGTGGAGAAAAGGGAGCCCTCTTGTACTATTGGTGGGAATGTAAATTGATACAGCCACTATGAAGAACAGTATGGAGGTTCCTTAAGAAACTAAAAGTAGAATTACTATATGACCCAGCAATCCCACTACTGGGCATATACCTGGAGAAAACCATAATTCAAAAAGACACATACACCCCAATGTTCATTGCAGCACTATTTACAATAGCCAGGTCATGGAAGCAACCTAAATGCCCATCGACAGATGAATGGATAAAGAAAATGAGGTACATATGTACAATGGAATATTACTCAGCCATAAAAAAGGAACAAAATTGGGTCATTTGTAGAGATGTGGATGGACCTAGAGACTGTCATACAGAGTGAAGTAAGTCAGAAAAAAAAAACAAATATCGTATATTAACACATATATGTGGAATCTAGAAAAATGGTACAGATGATCCTGTTTGCAAGGCAGAAATAGAGAGAAAGATGTAGAGAACAAATGTATGGACACCAAGGGGGGAAAGCTGGCGGGGTGGTGGTGGGATGAATCGGGAGTTTGGGGTTGACATATATACACTAATACGTATAAAATCGATAACTAATAAGAACCTGCTGTATAAAAAAATAAAGAACAGATTATAGACAATAAATATTATTGGGTAAGGCATGCTTTGGATAAGGCACAAGCAACAACAAACAGTGATTATTGAGAATTCATTTGAATAGAGTCAGAGCAATGTGAGGGTGGACCATTTTGAGTTTTGCAGCAATCCTTTTGGTTATTGTTCTGTGGAGGGGATGGAATTTTCAGTTGGGATGTTAAATCATTATTGGTGATCTCTTTTGTTATAATACTAATTATTATTGTTTTATTTAAGGAACTATAGACCAGCATGGAGAAGGCCCACATTAAATTACATGAGGATGAGAACCAAGATTACAAGTCCAAAGGAAATTGTTAAGAAGCTCTATGTCAAGGAATGGAGCAAATATATTTTAGTAAGTGTAGGCTTGCAGACACAGGAGTAAACAACCAGACCAAGTCTCTGCCCTCATTGACCTTTTAGTCTATCAGGGAAAGCAACCATTAAAGTAGTCATAGGAAGTGGTTAAAACTGAGATTAACATATATGTTAAAAGTACAAGGAACTATGAGAGAATATCACAGGTCTTGCCCTAGTGTAGGAGGATCAGGGAGAGCTTGTTTGAATCAGTGGCAATTAAACTGAAAGTGGAAAGGTGAATATGAGAGTCAGGCAAAGAAGAGTGGAAAAAGCAGTTGGCAAGTGCCCCTCAAGCTGAGAGCATAGTTCTTTGGAAGCTTTTGAGCCAGGAAGGACCTGGGCCTATAGGAGCTAGAAAAAAAAACACAATATTTTCATGGGTATGAAATGTACAGTGTAGGAAATATAGTGAATAACTATGTAACATCTTTGTATGGTGACATATAGTAAGTAGACAAATCATGGTGATCAGTTTGAAATGTAAAGAAATATCAAATCACTATGCTGTGTAACTGGAGCTAACATAGTGTTGTAGGTCAATTATATTTCAAAAACAAAAACAAACAAACATAGTAAAAGAGATCAGATTTGTGGTTACAGGAAATTGTATGAAGTCAGTCAAAAGGTACAAACTTCCAGTTATAAGATAACTAGATAGATAAGTACTAGGGATGTAATGTACAACATGATAAATATAATTAACTCTGCTGTAGGGTATATATGAAAGTTGTTATGAGAGTAAATCCTAAGAGTTCTTATCCCAAGAAAAATATTTTTCCTTTTTTTTCCTGTTTAACTTTGTACCTAAATGAGATAATGGATGTTCACTAAACTTGTGATAATCATTTAATGATGTATGTAACTCAAATAATTATGCTGTATACCTTAAACTTATACATTGCTGTATGTCAATTTTAACACAATAAAACTGGAAGGAAAAAAGCAATACTTTCAGTATGATTAGAGTATAGTGAGTAGGAGGGACAGTGGTAATAGACAACGTGGGAGAGATAGGCCAGGCATGATCCTTCAAAACCATGTTGGATATGTCAAGAGTTTGAGACTTCATCCTGAGATCAATGGGTAGGCACAGGAGTGCCATGGTTAGATTCATATTGTTGGAAGATCACTCTGGCTTCTGTGTGAAGAATGGATTGATAGGATGCAAAAATGGATTCAAGAAGCCCAGCTGGAAGACTATTGTAATCATTCAGGTAACAGATAATAGTGACTTGGCGAGGGTAGTGATAAGGGAGGTATAAAGAGGTGGATAGGGGCAAGAAATCTTTAGGAGGAATAGCTGATAAGACTTGATGTGGTAGACATGGAGATGTGTGTCCCAGATCTCCTTTCAAGGAAGGACTTAATGCCCAGCCACAGGGAGTGTTGTCAGTAGACAGCATCCACATATCTGTTCCTTCAGAGCCTGGCTCAGCTGCAGAAGGATCTCATGCCTGAGATCACACCCTTCCCCTGGTAGCCCACATCTGACTGAGCAAGAAAGAGGTATAAAGGTCTGGTTATTTGGGTCCAACAGGGGGCACTCTGATGGGCTATATTTGCCCAAGGCTTTGTTGGACTTGCACAACAGTTTAACTTATCCCTCTACCCAATCCTACTTTCTTCCCTTTACCTTCACAGGGAATGATCTATAATAAACATAGATCTTCAACTCAATCTTGCATCTTCAATGTAATCTCAAGCTCTGTTTCCACTAAGTCCAAGCTATGACTGTTGGAACTAGAAGTGGAGTGCTATGATAAAGCAAGTGATGAGATGGGATTTGGAGCTGGATCACTCACCACCTAGCTTGCAGTGAGAACCCCATCACTGATGACAGGTGGAGCACAGCCACCTTCTGGAACAAGGTGGTGGTCCAGTTATTAAAATGTTCGTTGGTAGTAAACTAGGAGTGTATACCAATGGAAGGGGATGTGGTGGCAGGCATAATAGTTGTTTGAGACTTAGGGATATAATAGCAATTTTAAAGATAAAGGGATTAGATGGCTATTGGTAAGCATCATTGGTAATCATCAGAAAGATAATGAGCAATTGAGAGTAACGGGCAACTTAAAGCCAAACGTGAAAACCAGAAGCATCTTTGGTATAATATAAATAAACTCTCATCTTTTGTAGTGATAGGCAGAGAAAGCCAAGTAGAACAAGCCCAGAACTTAATAGTCAGAGCGGCTAAACCTCAAAGACAGTAAAACTCCAACTAAGGCAGGACTGAGACCCTGACGTGTGGGATAGGCACCTCTGCTCCTGATCACTAGACTTATAACTAGAGTTAAGACATTGCATAACCCATCTGGGGCATAATCTAATTTACTAGGAAGGAAAGGGAATATACCCCAAATGGACTGCAAAACCTAGCCTGTATATACTGAAAGGAGTTGGGGGAGTATGGATAGGACCATATTACAAGGGTGTTTGATCAAGGGGCCATAACTTAAACTTGTATAAGCAAGAGTTTGTTCACTTGGGAGTGTTCTCCTACAATACAGGACTTACTGCTAAAGACACCAGTAGACAGTGCAAACTCATTAGTAGGATGGCTCCCAGAAACATTGAAAACATAATGTCTCTTGCTAAGTGAAATTGAAATGCCAGAATTGTTGTGGGATATAACGAAGGAAGGGATTAAAGGGCTCAGGGATATGGACATGCCCCTTCCAATGACTACATTCCATGCAAAAACTCAGAGGACACACCATTTACTGAGGCCATAAAAAATACACTGCTGAGAAAGGTAGTGGAATCACTAATAAGTTTCATAGTGACTCTCTTCTGTTGATATAGATGACTGTAGGAGATTCTGTTAAAGAGATTGTCTTGTTGATAACATTGGAAATATAAGACCCTGAAACAACAGAGGCAAGGTGGCAACCCTTAGCTGCCATAAGTCAAGGGTTCACATTACCATAATGATAGTTAAGGTCACAAAGGCATCCAGGGAGCTCTAACATGTAAAGAGTTATGGAGATGATTAACAGAACATGATCTCCTTAAGGGAAAATAGATGGAGAGCTGACAAGGTTACTACTCAGCTTTTGCCAGCAGAATAAATCAAGTATGGATAACCAGGACGCTGATGGCAGTCACTCAAATAAAAAAGGCAACAACACTTGGCCAGTTTCTACACCTAAGTCAGTTTTTAGACCCTTAAACACACTGACTAAAGAGGACATCATGTCTCTACAACAACATGGCAAGTATACACAGTAAGGACTCTTCCGGTCTTTCCCCAAAGGGACCTATGGTCATCTATTCAGATACCTGTTCACTGAGGAAAGAGGAATACTAGACATTTAAAGGATTATTGGACACAGAGTCTGTGTTGACATTGATACCTGGAGATCTGCAGGGTCATCACAGCCCCGCTGTTAGAGTGGGGCATAGAGGAACCAATAAATGGAGTCCTAGCCAAGGTGTAGTTTCAGTGGGTACTTGGATCTGAAGATTCACACAGTGGTAATCTCCCAGATCCCAAATGTAAAATTGGGATAGATATACTGGCATTTGTCATTATCTCCACATTGGGTCCTTGTCTATGTGGAAGGCCAAATGTAAGCCTCTGAAACTGCTCCCTTACCCTATCCAGGATAGTAAATTGAACATTATCACATCCCTGGGAAATAGTGGAGAATGTGAAAGCCTTAAGACTCTCAGGATAGGGGTGATGGATCCTATCATATTTTTAATTTAATTCACCAGGCTATCCACTACAAAACCAGATGGATCCTGGAGGATGATTGTAGTCTACTGTAAACTCAATCTTATGTCATAGCCTGGATAACAGCCATTTTGCTGGACATAGTATCATTGTTAGAGCAGATGAATGTGCACATGGCATGCAGCCACTGATGTGGTAAAAAAATTCTTTTATATTCCAATAAGAAAAGAGATCATAAAAATTGCAATCTCATGGAAAGGACAACAATATTTGTGCCAGCTGAGTTCTTCAAGAAGCAGATACTGAAATGGAATTAGAAGTGCAAAAGATTTATGGGAAGGTGCACTTGTGAAAGTAAATTGAGCAAAGGATGTCTTTAGATCATAATGGAGAACTAAGAAAGTCTCTGCTAACCCAACAGGGAGATAGGAAGCAAAGTTACTTATTATATTAGTCTCCTTCTGTGCAACAAGACCATGCTGTAGTGCAAGCAGTTCTGCTACTTTGGCCATATGATTCAGTAGACTCTATGGTGTTTGAGGTATAAGCAGTGGGAAAATATGCAGTTTGGAGCTTATGGTAAGCCCCAGTGAAGAACCACAAGACAGGTCCCTGGGATTCTGAGTCAGCACCATGCCATAGGCAATGGAGAATTATTTGCCTTTTAAGAACCAACTCATGGTGTGTTACTGGGCCCCGGTAGAGATGAAAGACTTGACCATGGGCTACCAAGTGACAATGTGGTCAGAAATGCCCATCACTAGCTAAGTTCTATTAGAATCACTGTCTTAAGGTCAGGAAGGTCTAGAAGCAATCTGTCATAAACTGGAAATGGTATATCTAGGATTGAGCTCAAGCAAGACCAGTATGTTTCATAAGCAGGTGACCCAGAACCTCATTTCACCATATTTGCAACAGTGCTCCTATCTAGGCTCACATCTATGCTCACATGGGAAGCCCTGTATCAACAGCTGAAGAAGGAGGCACAATACTGAGCTTGGTTTATAGGTGGGTTGGATTAGTATGTGGTATGTGAGTGCACGCTAAAAATGGATGGGAGGTGCATAACAGTCACTTTCAGGAGTGTCCTAAGAAGAAAGAAGAGAGGTAAAATCCAACCAGTGGGCAGAGCTTCAGGGAGTACACCTGACCATCCACTTTGTGTGGAAAGAGAAGTAGCCTGAGGTTAGAATATATTGACACATGACAGTAGTGAATGTTCTAGTTGGCTTGTCAGGGTCCTGAAAAGAAAATGATTGGAAGATTGGTGGCAAGGAATTCTGGTGTTTGAGGAATGTGGATGGATATAGGGGAATGTACATGAAATGTACAACTCTTGGTATCACAGGTTAACACAAACCACAGAGCATCCACCATACAAGAGACATTAAACAACCAAGTGGACAAAAGACATCAGCGAGCCTCTTTCATCAGCCATCCCAGTGCTTGTACAATGGACATATGAATGCAGTGGCCATGATGACAGGGATGGAGGCTATTAATGGCCTCTAATCTATCAATGCTTATCTAGCTAATGTCACCTCTGAATATCCAACTGGCCAGTAAGACTCCAGTGTCGTACAGATGGCCAACAGGCACATGAAAACATGCTCAACATCACTAATTATTAGACAAATGCAAATCAAAACTACAATGAGGTACCACCTCTCACTGGTCAGAATGGTCATCATTTAAAAATCTACAAGTAACAAATACTAGAAAGAGTGTGGAGAAAAGGGAACCCTCCTACACTGTTGGTGGGAATGTACACTGGTGCAGCCACTATGGAAAACAGTATAGAAGTTCCTCAAAAAACTAAAAATAGAGTTGCCATATGATCCAGCAATCCCACTCCTGGGTATACATCCGGACAAAACTATAATTCAAAAAGATACACACACCCCTATGTTCATAGCAGCACTATTCACAATAGCCAAGACATGGAAGCAACCTAAATGTACATCCACAGATGAATGGATAAAGAAGTTGTGGTACATATATACAATGGAAAACTACTCAGTTATAAAAAAGAACGAAGTAATGCCATTTGCAGCAACATGGATGGACCTAGAGATCAACATACTAAGCGAAGTAAGTCAGACAGAGAAAGACAAATACATATCACTTATAGTGGAATCTTAAATATGACACAAATAAACTTATCTACAAAACAGAAACAGACTCACACACATAAAGAAGAGATGTGTGGTTGCCAAGGGGGAGGGCTGTGGGGGAGGGATAGATTGGGAGTTTGGGATTAGCAGATGCAAGCTATTATACATAGAATGGATTAAAAAACAAGGTCCTACTGTATAGCACAGGGAACTATATTAAATATCCTTGATAAACCATAATGGAAAAGAATATGAAAAAGAATGTGTGTGTGTGTGTGTCTGTGTGTGTGTGTGTGTGTATAATTGAATCACTTTGCTGTACAGCAGAAATTAACACATTGTAAATCAACTATACTTCAATAAAATATATTTTTAAAAAAGAGACTCCAATGTCAAACCCCCAATATAGCACCATTCTTTAAGGAAATAAAATGGTCATTTGGTGGGAAATTGGCTACATTGTTTCCCTTCCATCCTGGAAGGGCCAATAGTTCACTCTCATATTAAAAAATACATATTCTGGGAATGGGTTTAAATTTCCTGCCCAAAGGGCTTTAGTCAGCACTTAATAGTACTTACTGAGCTTAATAGAGCATTTAATCAATGAGTGTGGCATCTCAGTAATCATAACATCTGATTAGGATGAGGTATGTGTACTGAGTGCATAATGTAAACTCATAGACATATATTTATTTAGTAATAGAAAACATGGGAGCTTTTGATCATCCATGGAGTGCAAACTGAAGAGAGAAGAGGAGTCAGATCTACCTTCTGCAGTTAAATGTTGGTTAGGGGAAGCAGAGCTGTAAAACGAGAGAAGAAATATTAGTCAAAAGTAGAATTACATCTAGGTGTATGGAAATCAAGCAACTGAATAGTTGTAGAAGGAGGGAGTGGTCGATACAGTTGAGATGGGCAAAGCAAAGCTTGGCCCTAAAAGGTGTGCAGTTGATTTAACAACATGGAGGCCAGTAAGGACCTTGGTAAGTACAATTTCAGTGGAGTGCTAAAGCTAAAACTTAGTTTGTCGTGGATTGAAGAGGATTAGGAGGTGAGAAAATAGAAATAGTGTGGGTAACAATCTCAATAGTTACAGAACTTTGAATATTTATTATTGACAAATAACTTTTGGAAGAGAATGTTCTTAACTATATAAAAAATTGAATGTATCAAAAGATATACCAACCACTGTACTTAATATCCAAAACAATTGTGACCACAATTGCCATTACCATTCATTAGTATTGGACATTGTGGCAATTAATAAATCTATATATAAAAGATATAAATTTATTTTCTATGTAGGTGATCCAAATGAAGCCACTAATAAACTTTTAGAGCTAGTAAGGAAATTAAACAACCTAGGAAGACTACTGTATCATCATACAAATAGCAAGCGTTGTTCTATACACTTGTAACAGTCAAAAATCCATAAATTATCTTTAAACAATCATATAGGAAATATGCCAGAACAACAAGAAGAAAAGCATAAAACATTACTGAAGGCTGTAAAAAAAGATACATATATATATATATATATATATATATATATATATATATACACACACACACACATATATATATATATATAATAGATTGAGAAATATACCATGTCTTTTGAGATGGATTGATATTTCAAATGAATCCATTAATTCAAGACAATCCTAAACAATATACCAACAATTAAAAAATAATTTAAACAAGAAACCTAAGAAGACAATTTAAAATTTTTTCTGTCATAAAAAACAGACAAGAAGAGAAGGCAATCTGAAAAAAACATTAAATATTGTGGGTAGTTTGACAACAAGGTATCAGAGCTCTAGTAATTCTAAAAAGAGTACAGTAATGGTCTGTTAATAGAAAATTGCATCAATGGTAGAAAAGAGAGATGTCAGAAGCAGACCCATTAGACATGGACATTTGTTTTCGAGAAACATGGCATTTTAACTCAATGGGGAAAAGTAGGAATATTTTATTGTAATGGGAAAATAGGTTATTAACTTGGGGAAAAAGGTGTGCTTATCTCTCATATAATTCACAAAAAAAACCCAAGATAGGTAAAATACCTAAATGTAAAATCAAAACTATAAACAGTTTTTAGAAAATAAATAAGAGACTAATTTTATGACCTAGAGATAGGAAAGGATTTCTTCAAGAAGATAAAAGTCATCATAAAGGAGAAGACTGATCAATCTGAAAACAAACTTTTTTTTAGAAATCTTACAACTAAAAAGGTAAAGATAATAGACAAATTGGAAAGAAATATTTGAAATGTATAAAAATGCCAAAGATAAACATATGAAATATATAACAATTTTATGAAAACTATTTAGTAAATCCAAAAAAGAAAAACAATAGTGAAATGCTTAAGGATAAACACAGAATATTCTCAGAAGCATTCATTATAATTATAAATGGTTGTATAAGGAAATAATGCAACCACAAACAACAATAATGAATTATACTTTTTCACAGATCAGATGGCAAAATAAAAAATTTGCAATATTAGTCTGGGCTGGAGAAAATGTATTCCTGCGGTGAGTGGTAATATGTATTAGTTTTGCCTCTTTCGTTTGTGAGGGATTTTACGTTTCCCCCCAGCTTTATTGAGAAATAATTGCCCTATATATTGTGTAAGTTTAAGGTGGCCAATGTAATGATTTGTTACACATGTGTGTTGCAAAATGTTTACCACAATCGGTTAGTTAGAACATCCTTCCCCTCATGTAATTATCATTTTGTTGTTATTCTTGGTGTTATGGTAAAAATATTTAAGATCTCCTCTCATAGTACCTTTCAACTTTACAATACAGTATTGTTTGTTTGTTTTTTGACAACATTATTGGAGTATAATTGGTTTACAATGGCATGTTAGTTTCAGCTTTATAAAAAAGTGAATCAGTTATACATATACATATGTTCCCATATCTCTTCCCTCTTGCGTCTCCCTCCCTCCCACCTCCCTATCCCACCCCTCTAGGTGGTCACAAAACACCGAGCTGATCTCCCTGTGCTATGCGGCTGCTTCCCACTAGCTATCTATTTTAAGTTTGGTAGTGTATATATGTACATGCCCCTCTCTCGCTTTGTCAAAACTTACCCTTCCCCCTCCCCAAATCCTCAAGTCAAATCTAGAGTAGGTCTGTGTCTTTATTCCTGTCTTAACCCTAGCTTCTTCATTACATTTTTTTCCTTAAATTCCATATATATGTATTAGCATACAGTATTTGTCTTTCTCTTTCTGACTTACTTCACTCTGTATGACAGACTCTAGGTCCATCCACCTCATTACAAATAGCTCAATTTCATTTCTTTTTAGGGTTCAGTAATATTCCATTGTATATATGTGCCACATCTTCTTTTTTTTTTTAACATCTTTATTGGGGTATAATTGCTTTACAATGGTGTGTTAGTTTCTGCTTTATAACAAAGTGAATCAGTTATACATATACATATGTTCCCATATCTCTTCCCTCTTGCGTCTCCCTCCCTCCCACCCTCCCTATCCCATCCCTCCAGGTGGTCACAAAGCACCGAGCCGATGTGCCTGTGCCATGTGGCTGCTTCCCACTAGCTATCTACCTTACGTTTGTTAGTGTATATATGTCCATGCCTCTCTCTCGCTTTGTCACAGCTCACCCTTCCCCCTCCCTATATCCCCAAGTCCGTTCTCCAGTAGGTCTGTGTCTTTATTCCTGTCTTACCCCTAGGTTCTTCATGGCATTTTTTTTCTTTTTCTTAAATTCCATATATATGTGTTAGCATACGGTATTTGTCTTTCTCTTTCTGACTTACTTCACTCTGTATGACAGACTCTAGGTCTATTCACCTCATTACAAATAGCTCAATTTCATTTCTTTTTATGGCTGAGTAATATTCCATTGTATATATGTGCCACATCTTCTTCATCCATTCATCCGATGATGGGCACTTAGGTTGTTTCCATCTCCGGGCTATCGTAAATAGAGCTGCAGTGAACATTTTGGTGCATGACTCTTTTTGAATTTTGGTTTTCTCAGGGTATATGCCCAGTAGTGGGATTGCTGGGTCATATGGTAGTTCTATTTGTAGTGTTTTAAGGAACCTCCATACTGTTCTCCATAGTGGCTGCACCAATCCATATTCCCACTAGCAGTGCAAGAGTGTTCCCTTTTCTCCACACTCTCTCCAGCATTTACTGTTTCTAGATTTTTTGAGGATGGTCATTCTGACTGATGTGAGGTGATATCTCACTGTAGTTTTGATTTGCATTTCTCTTATGATTAATTATGTTGAGCATTCTTTCATGTGATTGTTGGCAGTCTGTATATCTTCTTTGGAGAAATGTCTATTTAGGTCTTCTGCCCATTTTTGGATTGGGTTGTTTGGTTTTCTGTTATTGAGCTGCATATAAATTTTGAAGATTAATTCTTTGTCAGTTGCTTCATTTGCAAATATTTTCTCCCATTCTGAGGGTTGTCTTTTGGTCTTGTTTATGGTTTCCTTTGCTGTGCAAAAGCTTTGAAGTTTCATTAGGTCCCATTTGTTTATTTTTGTTTTTATTTCCATTTCTCTAGGAGGTAGGTCAAAAAGGATCTTGCTGTGATTTATGTCATAGAGTGTTCTGCCTATGTTTTCCTCTAAGAGTTTGATAGTTTCTGGCCTTACATTTAGGTCTTTAATCCATTTTGAGCTTATTTTTGTGTATGGTGTTAGGGAGTGATCTAATCTCATACTTTTACACATACCTGTCCAGTTTTCCCAACACCACTTATTGAAGACGCTATCCTTTCATAACTGTACATTCCTGCCTCGTTTATCAAAGATAAGATGACCACATGTGCATGGGTTTATCTCTGGGCTTTCTATCCTGTTCCATTGATCTATCTTTCTGTTTCTGTGCCAGTGCCATACTGTCTTAATTACTGTAGCTTTGTAGTATAGTATGAAGTTAGGGAGCCTGATTCCTCCAGTTCCATTTTTCGTTCTCAAGATTGCTTTGGCTATTTGGGGTCTTTTGTGTTTACATACAAATTGTAAAATTTTTTGTTCTAGTTCTGTGAAAAATGCCAGTGGTAGTTTGATAGAGATTGCATCGAATCTGTAGATTGCTTTGGGTACTAGAGTCATTTTCACAATGTTGATTCTTCCAATCCAACAACATGGTATATCTCTCCATCTATTTGTTTCATCTTTAATTTCTTTCATCAGTGTCTTATAATTTTCTGCATACAGGTCTTTTGTTTCCTTAGGTAGGTTTATTCCTAGATATTTTATTCTTTTTGTTGCAATGGTAAATGGGAGTGTTTTCTTGATTTCACTTTCAGATTTTTCATCATCAGTTTATAGGAATGCCAGAGATTTCTGTGCATTAATTTTGTGTCCTGATACTTTACCAAATTCATTGATTAGCTCTAGTAGTTTTCTGGTAGCATCTTTAGGATTCTCTATGTATAATATCATGTCATCTGCAAACAGTGACAGCTTTACTTCTTCTTTTCCGATTTGGATTCCTTTTATTTCCTTTTCTTCTCTGATTGCTGTGGCTAAAACTTCCAAAACTATGTTGAATAAGAGTGGTGAGAGTGGGCAACCTTGTCTTGTTCCTGACCTTAGTGGAAATGCTTTCAGTTTTTCACCATTGAGGACGATGTTGGCTGTGGGTTTGTCATATATGGCCTTTATTATGTTGAGGAAAGTTCCCTCTATGCCTACTTTCTGCAGGGTTTTTATCATAAATGGGTGTTGAATTTTGTCAGAAGCTTTCTCTGCATCTATTGAGATGATCATATGGTTTTTCTCCTTCAATTTGTTAATATGGTTTATCACATTGATTGTTTTGCATATATTGAAGAATCCTTGCATTCCTGGAATAAACCCCACTTGATCATGGTGCATGATCCTTTTAATGCCCTGCTCAATTCTATTTGCTAGTATTTTGTTTAGGATTTTTGCATCTATGTTCATCAGTGATATTGGCCTGTAGTTTTCTTTCTTGGTGACATCCTTGTCTGGTTTTGGTATCAGGGTGATGGTGGCCTCGTAGAATGAGTTTGGGAGTGTTCCTCCCTCTGCTATATTTTGGAAGAGTTTGAAAAGGACAGGTGTTAGCTCTTCTCTAAATGTTTGAAAGAATTCGCCTGTGAAGCCATCTGGTCCTGGGCTTTTGCTTGTTGGAAGATTTTTAATCACAGTTTCAATTTCAGTGCTTGTGATTGGTCTGTTCATATTTTCTATTTCTTCCTGATTCAGTCTTGGCAGGTCATGCATTTCTAAGAATTTGTCCATTTCTTCCAGGTTGTCCATTTTATTGGCATAGAGTTGCTTGTAGTAATCTCCCATGATCATTTGTTTTTCTGTAGTGTCAGTTGTTACTTCTCCTTTTTCATTTCTAATTCTATTGATTTGACTGTTCTCCTTTTTTTCTTGATGAGTCTGGCTTCTGGTTTATCAATTTTTTTTATCTTCTCAAAGAACCAGGTTTTAGTTTTATTGACCTTTGCTATCGTTTCCTTCATTTCTTTTTCATTTATTTCTGATCTGATCTTTATGATTTCTTTCCTTCTGCTAACTTTGAGGGTTTTTTGTTCTTCTTTCTCTAATTGCTTTAGGTGCAAGATTAGGTTGTTTATTCGAGATGTATCCTGTTCCTTAAGGTAGGATTGTATTGCTATAAACTTCCCTCTTAGAACTGCTTTTGCTGCATCCCATAGGTTTTGGGTCGACGTGTCTCCATTGTCATTTGTTTCTAGGTATTTTTTGATTTCCTCTTTGATTTCTTCAGTAATCACTTCGTTATTAAGTAGTGTATTGTTTAGCCTCCATGTGTTTGTATTTTTTACAGATCTTTTTCTGTAATTGATATCTAGTCTCATAGCATGGTGGTTGGAAAAGATACTTGATACAATTTCAATTTTTTAAAATTTACCAAGGCTTGTTTTGTGACCCAAGATATGATCTATCCTGGATAATGTTCCATGAGCACTTGAGAAAAGTGTGTATTCTGTTGTTTTTGAATGGAATGCCCTATAAATATCAATTAAGCCCATCTTGTTTAATGTATCATTTAAAGCTTGTGTTTCCTTATTTATTTTCATTTTGGATGTTCTGTCAATTGGTGACAGTGAGGTGTTAAAGTCCCCTACTATGAGTGTGTTACTGTCGATTTCCCCTTTTATGGCTGTTAGTATTTGCCTTATGTATTGAGGTGCTCCTATGTTGGGTGTATAAATATTTACAATTGTTATATCTTCTTCTTGGATCTATCCCTTCATCATTATGTAGTGTCCTTCTTTGTGTCTTCTAATAGTCTTTATTTTAAACTCTATTGTTTCTGATATAATAATTGCTACTCCAGTTTTCTTTTGGTTTCCCATTGCATGGAATATCTTTTTCTGTCCCCTTACTTTTATTCGTATGTGTCTCTAGGTCTGAGGTGGGTCTCTTGTAGACAGCATATATATGGATCTTGTTTTTGTATCCATTCAGCCAATCTGTGTCTTTTGGTGGGAGCATTTAGTCCATTTACATTTAAGGTAGTTATCAATATGTATGTTCCTATTCCCATTTTCTTAATTGTTTTGAGTTTATTATTGTAGGTCTTTTCCTTCTCTTGTGTTTCTTGCCTAGAGAAGTTCCTTTAGCATTTGTTTTAAAGCTGGTTTTGTGGTGCTGAACTGTCTCAGCTTTTGCTTGTCTGTAAAGGTTTTAATTTCTCCATCAAATCTGAATGAGATCCTTGCTGGGTAATCTTGGTTGCAGGTTTTTCTCCTTCATCACTTTAAATATGTCCTGCCAGTCCCTTCTGGCTTGCAGAGTTTCTGCTGAGAGATCAGCTGTTAACCTTATGGGGATTCCCTTGTGTGTTATTTGTTGTTTTTCTCCTGCTGCTTTTAATATGTTTTCTTTGTATTTAATTTTTGACAGTTTGATTAATACGTGTCTTGGCATATTTCTCCTTGGATTTATCCTGTATGGGACTTTCTGTGGTTCCTGGACTTGATTAACTATTTCCTTTCCCATATTAGGGAAGTTTTCAACTATAATCTCTTCAAATATCTTCTCAATCCTTTTCTCTTTCTCTTCTTTTTCTGGAACCACTATAATTCGAATGTTGGTGTGTTTAATGTTGTCCTAGAGGTCTCTGAGACTGTCCTCAGTTCTTTTCATTCTGTTTTCTTTATTCTGCTCTGCAGTAGCTGTTTCCACTATTTTATCTTCCAGGTCACTTATCCGTTCTTCTGCCTCAGTTATTCTGCTATTGATCCCATCTAGAGTATTTTTAATTTCATTTTTTGTGTTGTTCATCATTGCTTATTTAATCTTTAGTTTTTCTAGGTCCTTGTGAAATGTTTCTTGCATTTTCTCTATTCTATTTCCAAGGTTTTGAATCATCTTTACTATCATTTTTCTGAATTATTTTTCAGGTAGACTGCCTATTTCCTCTTCTTTTGTTAGGTCTGGTGGGTTTTTATCTTGCTCCTTCATCTGCTGTGTGTTTTTCTGTCTTCTCATTTTGCTTATCTTACTGTGTTTGGGGTCTCCTTTTTAAAGGCTGCAGGTTCGTAGTTCTCATTTTGTAGGCTTCCTTGTGGAGGAGACTAGTGCCTGTGTTCTGGTGGATGAGACTGGATCTTGTCTTTCTGGTGGGCAGGTCCACGTCTGGTGGTGTGTTTTGGCGTGCCTGTGGACTTATTATGATTTTCGTCAGCCTCTCTGCTAATGGGTGGGGTCATGTTCCTGTTTTGCTAGTTGTTTGGTATAGGGTGTCCAGCACTGTAGCTTGCTGGTCGTTGAGTGAAGCTGGTTGCTGGTGTTGAGATGGAGATCTCTGGGAGATTTTTGCCGTTTGATATTATGTGGAGCTGGGAGGTCTCTTGTGGACCAGTGTCCTGAAGTTGGCTCTCCCACCTCAGAGGCACAGCACTGACTCCTGGCTGCAGCACCTAGAGCCTTTCATACACACGGCTCAGAATAAAAGGGAGAAAAAGTAGAACGAACGAACGAACGAACGAACGAAAGAAAGAAAGAAAGAAAGAAAGAAAGACAGGCGGGAGGGAGGGAGGAGGGAAGGAAGGAAGGAAGGAAAGAAAGAAGATAAAACAAAATAAGATAAAATAAAATAAAGTTATTAAAATAAAAAAATAATTTTTAAGAAAAAAAATTTTTTTAGAGGAAAAAAAATAACGCACCGATAGAACCCTAGGACTAATGGTGGAAGCAAAGCTATACAGACAAAATCTCCCACAGAAGCATACACATACACACTCACAAAAAGAGGAAAAGGGGGGCTTCCCTGGTGGCGCAGTTGTTGAGAGTCTGCCTGCTGATGCAGGGGACACGGGTTTGTGCCCCGGTCTGGGAAGATCCCACATGCCGCGGAGAGGCTAGGCCCGTGAGCCATGGCTGCTGAGCCTGCGCGTCCAGAGCCTGTGCTCCGCAACGGGAGAGGCCACAACAGTGAGAGGTCCGCGTACTGCAAAAAAAAAAAAAAAAAAAAGAAGAAAAGGGGAAAAAATCATAAATCTTGCTCTCAAAGTCCACCTCCTCCATTTGGGATGATTTGTTGTCTATTCATGTATTCCACAGATGCAGGTACATCAAGTTGATTGTGGAGATTTAATCCGCTGCTTCTGAGGCTTCTGGGAGGGATTTCCCTTTCTCTTCTTTCTTCTCACAGCTCCCGGGGCTCAGCTTTGGATTTGGCCCCGCCTCTGCGTTTAGGTAGCCGGAGGGCGTCTGTTCTTCGCTCAGACAGGACGGGGTTAAAGGAGCAGCTGTTTCGAGGACTCTGGCTCACTCAGGCCGTGGGTAGGGAGGGGTATGGAGTGCGGGGAGAGCCTGCGGCGGCAGAGGCCAGCGTGATGCACCAGGCTGAGGCGCGCCATGCGTTCTCCCGGGGAAGTTGTCCCTGGATCCTAGGACCCTGGCAGTGGCGGGCTGCACAGCCTCCCCGGGAGGGGGGTGTGGATAGTGACCTGTGCTCACACACAGGCTTCTTGGTGGTGGCAGCAGCAGCCTTAGCGTCTCATGCTCGTCTCTGGGGTCCGAGCTGTTAGCCGCTGCTCGCGCCCATCTCTGGAGCTCCTTTAAGCAGTGCTCTTTATCCCCTCTCCTCGTGCACCAGGAAACAAAGAGGGAAGAAAAAGTCTCTTTTCTCTTTGGCAGGTCCAGACTTTTCCCCGGACTCCCTCCCAGCTAGCCGTGGTGCACTAACCCCCCGCAGGCTGTGTTCAGTCCTCTCCCTGCGCCCCGCCCACCCCGGCAGGTGAGCAGACAAGCCTCCTCAGACAAGCCTCTCGGGCTGCTGAGTGCCGGTTGTCACTGATCCTCTGTGCGGGAATTTCTCCTCTTTGCCCTCCGCACCCCTGTTGCTGTGCTCTCCTCCACGACTCGGAAGCTTTCTCCCTCTGCCTCCCGCAGTCTCCACCCGCGAAAGGGCTTCCTAGTGTGTGGAAACCTTTTCTCCTTCACAGCTCCCTCCCACTGGTGCAGGTCCCGTCCCTATCCTTTTGTCTCTGTTTATTCTTTTTTCTTTTGTCCTACCCAGGTACGTGGGGACTTTCTTGCCTTTTGGGAGGTCTGAGGTCTTCTGCCTGCGTTCAGTAGTTGTTCTGTAGGAGTTGTTCCACGTGTACATGTATTTCTGGTGTATCTGTGGGGAGGATGGTGATCTCCGCGTCTTACTCTTCCACCATCTTCCCCTATCTCTCCCTACAATACAGTATTGTTAACTATACTCACCCTGTTGTACATGAGTTCTCTGGAATTTATTCATCTTATAACTGAAAGTTTGTACACTTTGACCAACATCTCCCTATTTCCCCTACACCCAGTGCCTGGTAACCATCAGTCTATTCTCTGTTTCTATGAGTTTGATGTTTTTAGATTCCACATATAAGTGAGATCATATAGTACTTGTTTTTCTATGTCTGACTTTCTCATGTAGCATAATGCCCTCAACGTCAATCCACATTGACACAGATGGCAGAATTTACTCATTTCTCATGGCTGAATAATGTTCTGTTGTATGTATATACCACATCTTCTTTACCCGTTCATCCACTGATGGACACGAAGGTTGTTTCCATATCTTGGCTATTGTGAATAATGCTGCAATAAAATGGGAGTGTTGATATCTCTTCAATATCTTGTTTTCATTTCCTTTGGAAATATACAAAGAAGTGGGATTGCTGGATCATATGATAGTCCTATTTTTAATTTTTGAGGAAGCTCCATACTGTATTTTTAGTGGCTGCACCAATTTACATTCCCACCAACAGTGCACGAGGACTCCCTTTTCTCCACATCCTTGCCAACACTTGTTATCTCTTGTCATCTTGATGATAGCCATTCTAACAGGTGGAAGGTGACATCTCATTGTAGCTTTGATTTGCATTTCCTTAATAATTAGTGATGTTGAACATCTGTTCACGTACCTGTTGGCCATTTGTATGTCCTCTTTGGGGAAAAAATGTCTATTCAGGTCCTCTGCCCATTTTTAAATTACATTATTTGATTTTTGCTATTGAGTTGTATGAGTTCCTTATAGATTTTGGATATAAAACCCTTATTTTTTTGGTTTGCAAATATTTTCTCCCATTCCACAGCTTGCCTCTTTATTCTGTCAATTGTTTCTTATGTTGAGCAGAAGCTTTTTATTTTGATGTAGATCCACTTGTATATTTTTTATTTTCTTGCTTGCACTTTTGGTATCATACCCCCAAAGTCAGTATATTATACACCTATAACATATAATGTTGTACAGCAACTATGCTTCAATTAAAAAATTTTAAAAGAGCTAAGATTATAAAACTTCTAAAAAAAAGGAGAAAATCTTAGTGACCTTGGATTTCACAAAAATTTCTTGATTACAGCACAAAAAAACAAACTACAAAAGAAAAAAATAAATAAATTGAACTTCAAAATTAAAACATTTTGCTCTTTCAAAGACACTGTTAAGAAAATGAAGAGGTAAGTGAGAGCCTGGGAAAAAATAATTTGCAAAACACATACCCAACAAATGACTTGTAACTAGAATATATAAACAGCTCTGAAAACCTAATAAAAGGAAGATCAACAGTGCTCATTTCAGTGATACAGAGAAGATTAGCATGGCCCCTGCACAAGGATAACATACAGATTCATGAAGCATTCCATATTTTTCAGTTATAAGGTAAATAAGTACTAGGGAGGTAGTGTACAGCATGATAAATATAATTATCATTGCTGTATGTTATATGTGAAAGTTGTTAAGAGAGCAAATCTTGAGTTCTCTTCACAAATACAATTTTTTTTCTTTTTCTTTTATTTTGTATCTGTATGAGATAATGGATATTCACTAAACTTATTGGGGTAATCATTTCATGAAGTATGTAAGTCAAATCATTATACTGTACATCTTAAACTTATACAGTGCTGTATATTAATTGCATTTCCATCAAACTAGAAGGAAAAAAATTTTTAATAGAAAAAAGCTCACAAAAAATAAATCTCCAGGTTCAGATGGTTTCACTGAAGAATTTCCCCAACATTCAGAAAATAACACCAATTTTACATAATGCCTTCCAGAAAATGGAAGAAACATTACTTATTTTTAGACTAATATTACCCTGATACTTCTCTTTGAGTATCATTATATCTAATACATTTTCACTTATTTGGTATTACACATCTATTATGGATGAAGACAACCCGAGTAGGTCTGTCTCTTAGAACTGGCCTTATATACTGAACAAACACCCCCTGGGTGAAGACACAATAGGAGTGGCTCTATGCCTCCCCACCTGGCTTTTGCAGAAGTGACCCAACCATAATGACTTATGTATGTATCTCTGAAAACTGAAACTATGTGAAGCAAGCTGAAGAGGGACTAGCCTCAGCTTTGACCCTTTATCTCTGCACCATGTTGGGAGGGAGAAGAGGAAGACTGCTAGAGGGTCCTGTGGCTGGAACTTTTGCACTCAGGAGGGCAGTTTCTGAGGGTCTGGACACGATGTGGGTAAGGATTCCACATGACTGTAGACCACATGACGTGCTGGATGCCCCCCAGAGAGAATTCCTTTTGCCTTTGGTAAACCCTTGCCCCACTTTCCTTAGCCCCGCACCAAGTCATATTCCAGCATCTGGCAGGGGCTGCACCTTTACTCTTGGACAGCCTACCCTCGGCTCTGCATCAGAGATTTGCCTTCTGAGGAGATTACTGGCCTGAATTATCGACGGCCTGCTAAGGTCCCACTGGCAGTCGGCTGGCACTTCTGGATGAAAGGGGTATTCTGTTTGGAAGACAGTGCCTGCTTGGCGGGGGGGGTGGTGACCAGACGTAAAAGACACCATTGCCCATGGCCTGAGACGATTTTAAAAGAGAATCTTGTGCTTAAGTTGTCCCAAACCACAAGCATCTACGCCTGGCACTCTTTTTTTTTTTTCAGATGAGAGCATTTATTGAGCTAAGCCCCCTTCTTAGGACTTTGCCTGTACTGTCCGTTTCTTCAAGGGCCCTATGAGGTAGGTGCTCCCATTGCCCCATTTTGCAGATGAGGAAACTGAGGCACAGAGAGGTGTGTCACTGGCTCAAGGTAGAGTGGGGAACAGGTTCCTGCTCTGAGTCAGGAAGTCATCTACTCTATGGGAAGTGGTGGGGTTGGGCTCCAAGCCCACCCTGCTGTCGGCCGAGGACTGGAGTGTGGTGTAAACCTGGGCTTCTTCCTGCGGGGGAAGAAGTGCCTGGGTGCAGTGCTGGGGCCTGGGAAGCTCCCAGGTTTGAGCCAAGATCACCCAGGCTATGCCCTCCCCACAGGCCTCAGCCTACCTGAAACAGAACAAGTACCAGCAGGCGGAGGAACTGCACAAAGAAATCCTCAGCAGGGAGGCCCTGCCTGCCCCTCTTGGTGAGCCCCCAGCCCCTCCCCTCTGCCCCAGGGGGCTCCTCAGCATCCCCACCACAATGGCCCCATCTGTTCCCCAGGAGCCCCCAACAAAGGCACAGCTGGTGATGCAGAACAGCAGGTGAGGACATACGCCTGGCACTCTTACTCTCCATCTTCCTCACACCAGATAACCTGCCGCTTGCCAAGACCAACTACTAGTTCTTCTTGCTCCTGGGCTTCTGGTATTAACAAAGGACTGGAAGTACAATGCGCAGGCTTGGGCTTCAGAGCACCCACCCCTTGCGTGGTTTTGGTCCAATCACCAGCAGAGGGGACGGAAAGACACGCGAGAGGACCTTCAGAAAAAACGCTGGATCGTGGCGGGAACTTCAGGAATGTCCAAACTGGGGGCTCCATAAGCAATGGACTGGACTGAGCAGGTTAAGGGTAAGGAGAGTGAGTGGCCACGGAGGACCTCCCTCTAGTGACAAGTTTGGGAGGTGGGCAAGGAAAAATAGTCTGGACCTCATACCTGGCAGAGACAAACTTAGGCGTGAGGGATGTAGTTAAAGAAGGAAGCTTTCTCTGGATAAAATACTAATACTATGAAAAATGAATTTTAAAATAATGGCATATTAAGCTTTTTATTATGAAAAGTGAAGAGAATAAACTAATAGAAACCAAAATAATAACAACCTAGATTATTTAAAATAACTGTATTGGAGTATAGTTGACATACTATAAGCTGCATTTAAAGCCTATGATTTGGGGCTTCCCTGGTGGCTCAGTGGTTGAGAGTCTGCCTGCCGATGCAGGGGTCACGGGTTCATGCCCCAGTCCGGGAAGATCCCACATGCTGCGGAGCGGCTGGGCCCGTGAGCCATGGCTGCTGAGCCTGTGCGTCCTGAGCCTGTGCTCCGCAACGGGAGAGGGCACAGCAGTGAGAGGCCCGCGTACCACAAAAAAAAAAAAAAGCCTATTATTTGATAAATTCTGATGTATGTATACACCTGAAAACCATGAGCAAAACAAGGAATACACTCACATTGTTCGTTTTTTTAAAAAAAAATAAATTTATTTATTTATTTTTGGCTGCATTGGGTCTCCGTTGCTGCACGTGGGCAAGGGCTTTCTCTGGTTGCGGCGAGCTGGGGCTTACTCTTTGTTGCGGTGCACAGATTTCTCATTGCAGTGGCCTCTCTTGTTGCAGAGCACAGGCTCTAGGCACGCAGGCTTTGGTAGTTGTGGCACGTGGGCTCAGTAGTTGTGGCTTGCGGGCTCCAGAGCGCAGGCTCAGTAGATGTGGCACATGGGCTTTGTTGCTCCGCAGCATGTGGAATCTTCCCAGACGAGGGCTCAAACCCGTGTCCCCTAATTGGCAGGCAGACTCCCAACCACTGCGCCACCAGGAAAGCCCACATTGTTCATTTTTGTAGTTCACCCTCCTCTCTATCCACCATCCACAGCCAGTGATCAGCTTTCTGTCACTGTAGATCAGTTTGAAATTTTGACATTTTTTAAATAAGTGGAACAATGAAATACGCATTCTTTGGTCTGGCTTCTTTCACCAGCATAATCATTTTGAAATTCATTCATGGTCATATCAATAGCTCGTTCCTTTTTATTCCCGAGTAGTAAGCCATTGTATAATATACAACAATTTGTTCAGGTGTTCTTTTATTTTTTTTAAACATCTTTATTGGAGTATCTTTATTGGAGTATAATTGCTTAACAATGGTATGTTAGTTTCTGCTTTATAACAAAGTGAATCAGTTATACATATACATATGTTCCCATATCTCTTCCCTCTTGCATCTCCCTCCCTCCCACCCTCCCTATCCCACCACTCTAGGTGGTCACAAAGCACCAGCTGATCTCCCTGTGCTATGCGGCTGCTTCCCACTAGCTAATCTCTTTTACTTTTGGTAGTATATATAAGTCCATGCTACTCTCTCACTTCGTCCCAGCTTACCCTTCCCCCTCCCCATGTCCTCAAGTCCATTCTCTACGTCTGCATCTTTATTCCTGTCCTGCCCATAGGTTCTTCATAACCATTTTTTTTGTTAGAGTCCATATATATGTGTTAGCATACAGTACTTTTTTTTCTCTTTCTGACTTACTTCACTCTGTATGACAGACTCTAGGTCCATCCACCTCACTACAAATAACTCTATTTCATTTCTTTTTATGGCTGAGTAATATTCCATTGTATATATGTGCCACATCTTCTTTATCCATTCATCTGTCGATGGACACTTAGGTTGCTTCCATGTCCTGGATGTTGTAAATAGAGCTGCAATGAACTTTGTGGTACATGACTCTTTTTGAATTATGGTTTTCTCAGGGTATATGCCCAGTAGTGGGATTGCTGGATCGTAAGGTAGTTCTATTTTTAGTTTTTTCAGGAACCTCCATACTTTTCTCCATAGTGGCTATATCAATTTACATTCCCACCAACAGTGCAAGAGGGTTCCCTTTTCTCCACATACTCTGCAGCATTTATCATTTGTAGATATTTTGATGCTGGCCGTTCTGACCAGTATGAGGTGATACCTCATTATAGTTTTGATTTGCATTTCTCTATTGATTAGTGATGTTGAGCATCCTTTCATGTGTTTGTTGGCAATCTGTATGTCTTCTTTGGAGAAATGTCTATTTAGGTCTTCTGCCCAGTTTTAGATTGGGTTGTTGTTTTTTTTGATATTGAACTGCATGAGCTGCTTGTAAATTTTGGAGATTAATCCTTTGTCAGTTGCTTCATTTGCAAACATTTTCTCCCATTCTGAGGGTTGTCTTTTCGTCTTGTATATGGCTTCTTTTCCTGTGCAAAAGCTTTTAAGTTTCATTAGGTCCCATTTGTTTATTTTTGGTCTTATTTCCATTACTCTGGGAGGTGGATCAAAAAAAATCTTGCTGTGATTTATGTCATAGAGTGTTCTTTCGGGCTTCCCTGGTGGCGCAGTGGTTGAGAGTCCGCCTGCTGATGCAGGGGACACGGGTTCGTGCCCCGGTCCAGGAAGATCCCACATGCCGCAGAACGGCTGGGCCTGTGAGCCGTGGCCGCTGAGCCTGCGCATCCTGAGCCTGTGCTCCACAACGGGAGAGGCCACAACAGTCAGAGGCCCGTGTACCGCAAAAAAAAAAAAAAAAGAGTGTTCTTTCTATGTTTTCCTCTTAGAGTTTTATAGTGTCTGGTCTTACATTTAAGTCTTTAATCCATTTTGAGTTTATTTTTGTGTATTTTGTTAGGGAGTGTTTTAATTTCATTCTTTTAAATGTAGCTGTCTAGTTTTCCCAGCACCACTTATTGAAGAGACTGTCTTTTCTCCACTGTATATCCTTGCCTCCTTTGTCATAGGTTAGTTGACCGTAGGTGCATGGGTTTATCTCTGGGCTTTCTATCCTGTTCCATTGATCTATATTTCTGTTTTTGTGCCAGTACCATATTGTCTTGATTACTGTAGCTTTGTGGTAGAGTCTGAGGTCAGGGAATCTGATTCCTCCAGCTCCGTTTTTTGTGGGTTTTTTTTGTCCCCTCAAGATCGTTTTGACTCTTTGAGGTCTTTTGTCTCCATACAAATTTTAAGATTTTTTGTTCTAGTTCTGTGACAAATGTCACTGGTAGTTTGATAGGGATTGTATTGAATCTGTAGATTGCTTTGGGTAGTATAGTCGTTTTCACAATATTGATTTTTCCAATCCAATAACATGGTATATCTATCTCCCCATCTGTTTGTGTCATCTTTGATTTCTTTCATCAGTGTCTTATAGTTTTCTGGTATAGTTCTTTTACCTCCTTAGGTAGGTTTATGGAATCCTTCCTTGTGGTTCCCTCTTTATATCTTTTCGTTTAGAAGATAATTTCTGCTAGTCTTCAGGATTTTGTCATTGATAGTTGCTCTGTAAATAGTTGTAGTTTTGGTGTGCCTGTGGGAGGAGGTGAGCTCAGGGTCTTCCTCTCCACCGTCTTGGCCACCTCCCACAGGCTTAGTGTTTAAACTGCTCCAGCAGTCTTTACCTTGGTCCCTTACACTCACCCGTTATTGGAGAAGGCAATACTACCACCGCTTTCAGCTGCCTTTCTCATCTTTTTTTTTTTTAACATCTTTATTGGGGCATAATTGCTTTACAATGCTGTGTTAGTTTCTGCTTTACAACAAAATGAATCAGTTATATATATACAGATGTTCCCATATCTCCTCCCTCTTGTGTCTCCCTCCCATCCTCCCTATCCCACCCCTCTAGGTGGTCACAAACCACCGAGCTGATCTCCCTGTGCTATACGGCTGCTTCCCACTAGCTATCTACCTTACGTTTGGTAGTGTATACAAGTCCATGCCTCTCTCTCGCTTTGTCACAGCTTACCCTTTCCCCTCCCCATATCCTCAAGTCCATTCTCTAGTAGGTCTGTGTCTTTATTCCTGTCTTACCCCTAGGTTCGTCATGACATTTTTGTTTCTTAAATTCCATCTTGACTTACTGTGTTTTCCACTGAATATCTGCTGGCTATCTTGTTCTTCTCATGTCTTAGGTCCATCAGATTCTGTGCCATTATTTCCTTGTTTTACTGTTACACAGATGCCAACAGGTCCTGTGGCTAGTGGTGATTTGTGTCCACCTATGTGCATTTTAAGGTCTATGTGAATAGTGTATCATCATGCTGCATTATAAATGTTGATGGTAATACTTATTTTCGCTATCTAGTTGTTTTGTTTCTAAGCATAGATTAAGAGAGATTGATAGACCATGTTAGCACCATCACCATTTTCTGATTCTGTCACCTAGATTTCGTTCTTGTTAAGTTTACCATATTTTTATACAACTATTTTTTAAGTATTTAAAAGTAAATAATTATAGAATCCTTTTGATTTCCTCTGAAATATTTTAGTATGTTTTTTTAAATAAAAGAACATTTTCCTCAAGAAGAATCATACTACTACCACAACTGAAAAACATAACAATCCCCCAATATCCTCATCTTTCAAGCAGCCCCTATATAGATTTCCTCCCTTGTCCTCACAATCGCTTTCACAAGTGAGATTATTTCAAACCAGTGTCCACATGTTGCGTAGAGTCTTTTAAGAATTTCTTAATCAAGAATGTCTATTGGGACTTCCCTCGTGGTGCAGTGGTTAAGAATCCACCTGCCAATGCAGGGGACACGGGTTCGAGCCCTGGCCCAGGAAGATCTCACGTGCCGTGGAGCAACTAAGCCCATGTGCTACAACTACTGAGCATGTGCTCTAGAACCCGTGAGACAACTACTGAGCCCGTGTGCCACAACTACTGAAGCCTGCGCACCTAGGGCCTGTGCTCCGCGATAAGAGAAGGCACTGCAGTGAGAAGCCCATGCACCGCAACGAAGAGTAGCCCCACTCGCCACAACTAGAGAAAGCCCACGTGCAGCAACAAAGACCCAACACAGCCAAAAAATAAAATTAATTAATTAATTTTTAAAAATTTGATATAAAAAGAATCTGCCTGCCAATGCAGGGGACATGGGTTCAAGCCCTGGTCCAGGAAGATCCCACATACCATGGAGCAACAGCCTGTGCGCCACAACTACTGAGCCTGTGCTGTAGAGCCCACAAGCCACAACTACTGAGCTCGGGCACCACAACTACTGAAGCCCGTGCTCCCTAGAGCCCACTTGCCACAACTACTGAGCCCATGTACTGCAACAACGGAAGCCTGCGTGCCTAGAGCCTGTGCTCCACAACAAGAAAAGCCACTGCAATGAGAAGCCCGCGCACCACAACAAAGAGTAGCCCCCGCTCGCCACAACTAGAGAAAGGGTGCATGCAGCAACGAAGACCCAATGCAGCCAAATAAAAATAAATTAATTTAAAAAATAAAAGAATGTCTACTATCACAAATATATTTTTCCTTTTATTTTTGGATTATGATTTTTCTCCTATGGAATTAATAGCTAGTGCATTTTGTTTTAGATAATTTCGGAAAATTGCTATTCAGAAAAGGTAGAGCATTGCTAAATAGGATCCTATAACCATCTCCCATAATTATATTCCATCCTTCAGAAGATATGCCATTATAATCTTTATTAAAACATTTCAAAGAGAAGTAGAGAGAATAATGTATAATGAAGCCCTTTGCACTTTCAACAGTCATTGACTTACTGCCTTTCTTGTTCTCATCAATTCCTCTACACTCCCTTTAAAGCACTATAATTAAAAATATTTTATTACATCTTTTCTACTGTCCTGAGCAGATGTCATAAAATAATGACACGATCCTAGGGAAATACGTGAGAATACACTAAGCCATATCTTGTGACTGACTCTAGAAATAAGGTGGGGAGTATAATGGGCTGGAGGGCTGAAGGTCACATCTGTTGCCAACCCTACACTGAGAAATGGTTGCACCTACCAACTGTAAAAAGAAATTTTTGGAACAATCATGAACATTTGTATAGGTTTAGGTTTGGGATGGTGTTAAGGAATGTTCTTGGCCGTTATAATAAAGTTCTGGATTTCTAAGAGAATACCTTTAATTTTTAGAGATTCATTCTGAAGTCTTTGGATCTGAAATATTGGAAAGCCTGGGCTTGTTTTAAAAAGTCCACTAGGGTCCCTTCCTTCTACTTCCAGATGGATTTGGCCCTTTCCTCACTTCCCTCTCATACTCAGAAGATCCTATAATTCTGGTTTTTGCCTCCACAGGGAAATCCAACTCAAAGAAGATAGAAGAGTTTCTAGAGATGGTAGAAAAGCTGCAGCAAGGTCACGCATCTCCTCGTGCTTGAGTCCGGGTCTGGGGTTTGGGGACATGATTCAGAGTTTCACAATTCAAACCTCAGGAAATTATTCCATTCTACTTTTATTTTAAAATTTAATTATTTGAACCAATTCAGAATTCAAGAAGTTAGATAGGATAGATGGCAAATGATTTCCCTAAACTCTTGTCTCCCATTTGCTTTCCCCAAAGGCAGTCAAGTAACAACTGTTATTAGATAATTTATGTATCCTCCCAGAGATCTTTTTATATATACAAGTATGGAGAAGTATAAATATATATAAATATGTAAAAATATATATAAGTATAAATATATATACTTACCCACATTTTTTAATACACAAGTGGCAGAAAACCATGTAGATGGCTTTGCACCTTCCTTTTGTTGTTGTGCTGTGTGACAGAGATGACATGAGCCCAGAGCCCACAGCAGAACTAGGGCAAAGGAATTCTGCCAAGTCCATTCTTAGTTTAAAATGCTGTGGTACAATTCCACTACTGGGCATATACCCTGAGAAAACCAAAATTCAAAAAGAGTCATGCACCAAAATGTTCATTGCAGCTCTATTTACAATAGCCTGGAGATGGAAACAACCTAAGTGTCCATCATCGGATGAATGGATAAAGAAGATGTGGCACATATATGCAATGGAATATTACTCAGCCATAAAAAGAAACGAAATTGAGCTATTTGTAATGAGGTGGATAGACCTAGAGTCTGTCATACAGAGTGAAGTAAGTCAGAAAGAGAAAGACAAATACCGTATGCTAACACATATATATGGAATTTAAGAAAAAAAAAGTCATGAAGAACCTAGGGGTAAGACAGGAATAAAGACACAGACCTACTAGAGAACGGACTTGAGGATATGGGGAGGGGGAAGGGTGAACTGTGACAAAGCGAGACAGGCATGGACATACATACACTACCAAATGTAAAGTAGATAGCTAGTGGGAAGCAGCTGCATAGCACAGGAAGATCAGCTCGGTGCTTTGTGACCACCTAGAGGGGTGGGATAGGGAGGGTGGGAGGGAGGGAGATGCAAGAGGGAAGAGATATGGGAACATATGTATATGTATAACTGATTCACTTTGTTATAAAGCAGAAACTAACACACCATTGTAAAGCAATTATATCCCAATAAAGATGTTAAAAAAAAAAGTTAAAAAAAAAAACAAAAAACGCTGTGGTAAGTCAGCCAAAACCAGATAAGTAGGAATTTTGGCACCTCTTCCTAGAATGGCACATCAGGCCTGCTCCCTGGGCAGAAATTAGGTAGAGAGGCCACAGGACAGGAACCTCAGAAACCACCTAACCTCATGAAAACAAAATGCCCCAGGGATGGTGGTATTCGAAGTTATTATTAGCACCTCAGAGAGTGCTCTGTGGCCTAAAGGTCATTAGTGCCCAAAGCAGTTAGTGACTTCAGAAATCCCTTGCTTGCGCTTATAACTCTGTGGACTCTTGATGGGCTCTGTGGGCTTGGCCCTGGGCAGATGCAGAGATGAAGACGCCTAGTTCCTACCTTGTGAGGAGTTGAGGATCCAACCTAGAAAATGAGTTGAGATGAACATTTTAAGGCCTTGGGTATTTTTTAAATAGATGGATGGGATGTGTTTTCCTTATATTTCCATGCTTTGTTTTGTTTTGTTTAAATCACATCTCAGAAGTAGAATTGTAAGGTCTGTGTCCCACAGGTAGAACCCTGGCTTACAGAAAAACTGGGTACTTGAGGCCCAGGTGTTCTTGGGGAATTGGTAGAGGGCTCAGGGATGGTTGGGATGTTTTTCCTCAAGCTTAGATGCCCAGCTTTGCACTGATGATCCTGTAGCCAGAGGGGCAAGAGGAGAGATGCTTCTCAGTTCAGATCATTGAAACTGGGAAACTTGTGAAGAGATTAAGTTAAAGAGGACCGTGGCAAGAGTTCTCCAAGAGGCAGTGTGCTCCCTTTCGGGGGGATGGGGTTTGCAATCTGCCACCTGGCATGCAAGGGGGCAGCATTTTTTCCTTTTATCTAATGGGGCCAATCCCTTAGTCACAGATTTGTCATGTTCTTCCCCAACCCTTGTCAGGGATCTTAATAGGATGAGGCTGCAGGGAGATCTCTCCATTGGCTTCCCACAACAGAGAGTAAAATCTAGAAGCCCTTACCTCGGTTCACAAGGCCTTGTAGGATCTCCCTTCTCCCTTCACTCCACCTCACATCCTGGTACTCTCCACTTGCTCACCTGGTATCCTCCCTGTACCCTGGAACATGTACTTCCTGCCTCCCCAGCTTAAGGCATTTTCATTTGCTGTTCCCTCTGCCTGGAAATGTCCCCACACCCTCCCTTCCTTGAGAATTGTAGAGTCTGCTCATCTTCGTTAGTTGGGGCCCAGAAAGTTGTTCCTGTACTTAAAGAAGCACCTGCCACCCCTTCACTCTTTATCTCTGTATGCCTTGTGTTATTATTGTTACTTTACAACACAGTTATCAACGGGATGTCAAATATCATGATCTATTTTTCTGTTCACTGTCCTTTTCTACCACTCATCACAGAAGCCCACGAGGGTCCTGCACATCTTTTGTGATGCAGGAGATACTCAATAAATGCATACTGAATGAAAGCAGGATGGACACTGTGTAAACACCCACCCCATCTCCACCTACTTCAAATGGCTGGCTGTCTCCAGCTCAATTTTCCATTCCCTCTGCAGCAGAAAGCCTTGATCCAAGGATTGAGGACCTTGTTAACTGGATTAAGGAGTTTCAAAAATGTGAGCTCAGGGACCTTGGATGGCTGGCTTAGCTCAGAGAGAAGGGCCTGGTCTTTGAAGCTTCTGTTTCTTCATCTGTATAATCTGGGGATGTCTGTCAAGTCATTTGAAATGCAACAATTTGAGGGGGAGCAGAGTTGAGTGCTTTGCTTACCCAATGTCTGGCTTTCTCTTCTCTGGCCCAGTGAAACAGAAAGCCAGTGACGAGGTGAGAGAGGCCCATGCCCTCTGGGAGACCAAACAGAAGGAATTAGATTCACGTAAGAGGTTCGAGAAGATGTCCATGGCATCTCTAAGTTGTAACTCCCATGTCCGCCCTCAACCCAGGATTCCAGACACACAGATTTTAAAATGTGGTCCCCAAGGCCCACTTGGGTGTCCTGCCACCTCTTTGGCTTCAACTTCTACCTCTCACCCCCGCCCCCATACCACTAAAATGACAACAAACACAGAGTACACATTCATTTTCAGGACTTTTCACTCTCTGTTTCTTCTGTCTGTAGTGCTTTTCACCCTTGATAATCTAGATGTCCTCCTACTGCCTCTAGGAATTCAGCTCTCAGCTCAAACCTCAGCTCCTTATACAGATTTTAACTTCTCTTCCCATTGAAGAAATAGCAGCTGCCCCTACCTGATCATTCCTCTTTTCTTTACCTTGCTTGATTCTTTTTCTTTATAGCCCTTATCCCTACCTGACTTGATATATTTACATCTTCGTTATCATAGCTCTCCAATGCAATGTAAAGTTTGTGTAAAACTATGTTCATTCTGCACCATACTCACACTGCCATTTGTAAAAGCCATGCCTTTTAGCACTTACAGAGAATATGAGAACACATAGGGGAGAGGGCTGGTCTCAGAGTGATCTTTAGTAGCAAAAGGGATGGGATAGAAGACACTCAGTTCACTCCTGGGTCTGTACAAGACCTTGAACGTTACATCAAGCAAGTCCCTTCCCAGAAGTTGGAGTTTGGGTGGGGGTCAGGGCAGGGTCTGGCCCCTGATGTCTGAAAGTTTCACTATTTTTTTTTCAGTGAATCTAGAGCAGCTGCACCTGGAGGGGATCTTGGGGAAAAAGCAAGGTATTTAATAGCTTATCTCTCTCTGTCTCTCTGTATCTCTGTGTCTCTCTCTCTCCACCTTTCCCTCTCTCCCTGTCTCCTCTCTCTCTCTTCCTCTCTGTGCTTCTGCTCTAGCCACAAAAGCTACTTTGCCTATAGTAGACAGATTAATCCTGTTCAAATGTAACTCAATTCACATCTCTCCTATAATAAAACCCCTTCCTACCTCCCACCTCACTCATAGTAAACACAGGTGTCCTCTCAATGAGCTGCAGCCTAGATATTATCTGGCCCCTCTAGCTCTCCATTTTACTAATTCCCTTGGCTAAGTTCATTCCAGTCATTCTATTTCCTCACCATTCCCAGACATTCACTAGGCACATTTCAAAACCGTTAATTCTGCCATTCCTTTTGCCTGGAACACTCCACTCACTGATAGTTATAATTTTCATAAATAATGACAGTTATTTGTATTGTAATGAACTTAATATTTGCCTCATATAGTCTGTTGATTCCCTAGTGGTAATTAATCACCCTTTTTTTGTTGTTCATTGAATTTTTACCAAAGTCTGACACATAGTATAGGCATTGGATAAATGTTTATGGAACAAATGAATGGAATAAATTCCTAGTAGGATGAAAGATTATTATTTTTAACCCAGCCTCTCTTAAGGAAACTGCAAGAGGAAACCAGCGTAAGAAAGGAAATACACGGGGAGCCAAACAGGCCAAAACCATGCAAGAACTTAAAAGCAGTAGTGTCCGATTCAACTAACCATCTCTCCATCCATTTAACCATCCAGTCATCCTACCAGCTATCGATTCACCCAGCCTTCATCCATCCATCTATCCGTCCAAATTATCCAGTGTATCCACTCTTCCATTCTTCCACCCTTTGCATCTAACCATCCATCCATCTAACTATCTACCCATCCATCTATTCCTCTAACCAGCAATTGATGCAGCCATCTATCCATCCACCCATCCATTCATCCATTTCATCATCCATCCATCTACCTACCATCTATCAATTCAGTCATCCAAACAGATGTTCATCTATCCATTCAAGCATACATCTATATAATAACCATCATCCAATTATCCATCATTCATCCATACAAAAATTCATACCATCATCCAACAAGCCATTTCCAATTCCTTTCAACCATCCATCCAATCATTTACTTATTCATCCATAATCCTTCCACTATTTATTTTTCATCTATTTATTAAACTGTCTGACATTCCATCCATTCATCCAACCATGTGTTTTTCTCTCTTCATATATCCATCCAGTCATTTACTCATCCACCTGTACACTCATAAATCCTTCCAACTTCCATCCATCATTTCCTGGAGAAAGGAAGAATCATCGAGGAATAGAGGCAAAGGTCATGGGAACCCCAGACTTTTCTCAGAAGCCTACATTTGCTGTATATATTTATGTGTATGTGTGTGTGTGGTGTGTAAAACCTGATGCCTCAGTGGCCAGGTTAAATGATCACAGAACAAACTGCTCATTTCTGATAGACATTTATGGAGTTCCTGCTCTGCCAGCTGGTAGAAGAGAGCAACACCTACAGGTACACACACAGGTACAGACTGCTATGACCCCTAAGGATTCTGTTCAGTTCATGCAAATATGTGGCAATTGTGCCAGGGCCCTTACTATGTGCCAAGGCCAACAGGATGGATTAATTAAATGCGGGTTTGTCTTCTAGGGGCCCAATCTATACAATAGGGACTCTGGAGGTGGGACATGGAAGCAAAGAAGCAGAATTCCTTTAAATTAGTTTGGAATCTTCCACCTAATTGCCCAACTTCGATTCCTCCTGTGAACTCTCACAGGGCCTCCTCGGTTCCTCTCCCCACAGAGACACTGAAGATCTTCCTGATGCAATGCAAGGTAAAGGAAAGTGAGGTTCAGAGGTAAGAGGTCCCCGCCCTGCCTTGCTTCCTTCCACAGAGAAACTCATACAGGTGAAGGAGGATTAGCAGCATCAGCTGAGCCATCTGTTCTATGGCAAGGGCCACTACACTCAGCGAAAAGGCTCTTCTTCCATAACAGAATGGAAGGAGGCTGAAGGGAGGAGTTGGGGGATGGACTGATGACCCCCAACCCTTGTGGCTGGCCCTCCAGGCAGCCATTTGAGGAAGAGAACAGGAAGGCAAAGGAGTTCCTGGAGGCAGCTTCCAAGCCACACCAGGAACTGCAGCGCCAGCGCCAGAGGTGGGCAGGGAGCACCCTCATAAGGGGCTGCCTGTGGGTGAAGCAGGGAAGGGTTGGACTCATACCCCACCTGGGAAAGCTGTCCCTGGGGTGCACAAACTGAGATCCTCAGACATACAAATCCCCCCATACCTCCATACAACTCTCTTCCCTTTCTCTCTTCTTTTAAACTCTTCCTTTCTTCCTCTCTTACCCTTCTCTTCATCTTCCTCTGAGCTCTTCTTTCTCCTTCCCTATCCTTCTCCCCCTCCCCCTCTACACAAAATCCTCCCTCTAGTCTTCCCCCTCTTCCCTCACTTGCTCCTCCACTCCTCCTCTATCTCCCAATGCTCTACCTTCCTGCAATCTTTCTCTATATTCCTTTCCTTCCACCCTCCTTCCCTTCTCTCCCTACCTTGTCCATCAACTCCGCCCTCCCCGTCTTCCACCTCCCCCTATTTCCCCTCCTTCCTATTTCTCTCTCCTCCTCTCCTTCCTTCCCCCTTTCTCCTTTCCTCCTCTCTTCTCCTCACCCCATCCTCCCTTCTTTTCCTCTTCTTTTCTTCTCTTCCTTGTCTAACCTTCATCTCCTTCTTCCTCCGCTTCCATCTCCCCCTGTGTCCAGGATGATGGCAGAGATGGAGAAGCTGGATATACAGTTCCTCTCAGAAACTCACATCGCTGCAGAAGAAGGGGTCAGTAAAAAAGAGGTAGGGAGTCCAGGGAAGGAGGAGGAAGGCAAAGTCAGAAACATGGAAACAGAGAAGGTTGGGTTTCATGTCCCTAAGTGCATGGATCCCCGTGAAGGGGCAAGCCAGCAAGCATGGGGCTGCTACACAGGAGCACATCCCATGAAAGCCTTTCTGAGCACTTTGTCTAGAAACTGCATTCCTGCAGAGGGCATAGGTGATGCATAGGTACAGGAGTGGAGCCACAGAGGCAGTGGAAATGTAGGGAGGTGCTGACTGAAGGTTGTGAGTGCTAGGGTTTGAGGAGAACTGCACACCCCAGAGCCTAAGGTTCCCACCCCACAACACTCTCATTCCTCAGGCACAACACGTTCTGTAGACCATCCAGAAGCCGCCTCCAGGCCCTAGGAGACCAACTCAGAACTGACCCCAGGAAGGGCCTCATACCTTCCTAGGAAGGGAATAAAATAAGCTTGTTTAAGTGTAGTCCAAAAATGTATCCCAGAGGAAGTTAATGAAATTTAAACTGAGACAATGTATATTTAGGGCATTTTTTATGTGAATGACGGTGCAGAAGTGAATGCTCTTTTACTCTCATGTTTGTACATATGTCCATTTATTTCCTTTAGAATAAACTGTTGAAGGGACATTGTTGATTCAATGGTCCTGCATATTTAATCTTTAGATGCAGCCTGACTTCCATAAACATTGAATGATTTCACAGTACTACCAGAAGTTTATGAGAGTGATTGTTTCACCAAATCTACACCAGTTTAAAAATTTCACATAGGTGCCATCATCAGCCCCTTTCAACAGGTGACGAAAGTAAGGCTTCCAGAGGTTTGGTAACAATCAACAGGTCACTCAGCTGGTTAATGGTGGAACCACACTTTTCACCAGAGAAATGTTTCTCTCCAGAGCCTGTGACCTTCACTGAAATCTTGGGTATCATCAAACCTTGCTACCCTGAAGACCTAGACTTGCTCTTTATTTCAATACCTCATCTCTTTTTTCATGATCTATCTA